>NC_064928.1:107261136-107561136 GCF_023897955.1 Schistocerca gregaria
AGAGCCGAATTCCAAACAGAGTTTAAACAGAAACCTCCATCCCTGTTAACGAGTTTGCTCGCCAATTTTATCTCAACTGCCTCCCTAATAAAACTGTCCCAATAGCTGAACGTGCATGCCAATATCTCGGTGTTATTATATAACAGCAACGTTCGGCAATAGCAGATCTATTTGGCTGCTGTAATCCTGTGTGCCGTTTATGCTCGGTACATCGGTCCTCCACGGTCCTGATAGTTTCACCAATATGTGCCATGCCGCAGCTACAAGGAATACAATATACACCCGCCTTACGCAGTCCAAGATCATCCTTAACGGAACTCAAAAGTGCTCTAATTTTAGATGTAGGTCGGAAAACACGTTTCACATCGTATTTCCGTAAAATACGACCGATCTTGTTGGACGTGTTTACTATATAAAGCAAAAAAGGCAGTAGACTTAGGTGTTGACTCAGAATTATCATCAATCATTCAATGTACAGATCACCCGATAGCGTAACACACGTTCAATATGCCTATCGTTATAACCGTTTTGACGAAATGTAACTTCAAGGTGGGATCTCAGCTGGCAAAGTCTCAGCGTCAGAAACGACATGTGCCCTGTGTACCAAGGTACGAAGCACCCCTTCACGCTGAACCGGATGGTGACAACTATTAGCCTGTAAGTACAAGTCGGTGTGAGTACGTCTCCTGTAGACTGCATGTCCCAATGATCCGTCACCCTTCCTCCTAACCAACACGTCAAAAAAGGGAAGGCAACCATCCTCTTGAATGTTCTATAGGCCAGGAGAAACTCAGGTCTCACTCTTAGGGCTTTTTCTACATCTTTATTTTTCATACCGGGTATGTTTGAGGCCCTCTGTCACTGAAGACTCCGAATTGTGGAGTGTAACATGGAGTATAAGACACCTTTGTCAGTGGTTGAGAAATAGCGTGCCGTAAAGGAGTCTCGAATCCGAAGAGTTGGTCCACACACGTTGCATTTTCTCCATCAGGACAAAGCCAGATCACATACGAGCGCTACATCTGTACCAGTCCGACGCTCGGAGGTCACTGTCATCGATCACCACCCACACAGGCACGACTTGGACCCATTCGACGTCCGTATGTACCCGAAACTTAAAAAACACCTTCAAGGACTTCACTTTGGTAGTGATGAAGCGGTGCAAGTAGAGGTGAGGTTGTGGCCCGTCAACAAACATTCTACAGTATCAAAAAAACCAGTCTCAGGTTGGCAGAAGTGTGTTCGTGACTACCGAGAAAAAACGACGTAGACTAAATATGTAAAACGTTAATAACGTCTGTTTTACACTGAAGAGCCAAAGAAACTGGTACACCTAATATTGTGTAGGGAACCCGCGAGCGCGCATAAGAGCCGCAACACGGCGTGGCATGGATTCGAATAACGTTTGAAGTACTGCTGGAGGGAAGTTACACAATGAGTTCTGCAGACCTGTCCATAAATCCCTAAGAGCACGAGGGTGTGGAGATCTCTTCTGAACAACACGTTCAAGACACACTACATATGCTCAATAATGTAATAATGTTCATGCCTGTGGAGTTAGGTGGCCTGCGAAAGTGTTCTTATTCATAAGAGTGTTTCTGGAGCCACTCCGTAGTAATTCAGGACCTGTTAGGTGTCGCCTTGTCCTGCTGGAATTTCCCAAGTCCGTCGGAATGCACAATGTACATGAATTGATGCAGGTGATCAGACAGGATGCTTACGTACGTGTCACCTGTCAGAGTCGTATCTAGCGCGTATCAGGGGTCCCACATCACTTCAACTGCACACGCCCCATACCATTACAGAGCCTCCACCAGCTTGAACAGTCCTCTACTGTCATGCAGGGTCCATGGATCCATGAGGTTGTCTCCATACCCGTACACGTCCATCCCCTCGATAGAATTTGAAAGGAGATTCTTTCGCTTCCGAAAGCCCGTATCGATGGTATTTCTCTGAATGGTTCGCACACTGAAACTTTTTGGACGTGCAGCATTGAAATCTACAGCAATTCGCGGAAGTGCTGCACCTTTTGTCACGTTGAACGATTCTCCTCAGTCGTCGTTCCTCCTGTTCTTGCACGATCTTCTTCCGGCCGGGGCGATGTCAGAGATTTGATGCTTTACCAGGTTCCTCATATTCACAGTCCATTCGTGAAATGGTGGTACGGGAAAATCCCCACTTCATCGCTACCTCGGAGAAGGTGCGCCCCATCGCTCGGGCGCCACTATAACACCACGTTCAAACTCCCTTAAATCTTGATAACCTGCCATTGCAGCAGCCGTCACCGATCTAACAACTGAGCCATACACTTATATAGGCTTTGCCGACCGCAGCGCCGTATTCCGCCTGTTTACATATCTCTGTATTTGAATACGAATGCCTATACTTTTGTTTGGCGTATGAGTGAATTATTTCTCAATGCAAACCAGTAATTTCTGTTTCATTATGTGCCACATAGTTGAACTCTGGTTCCTGTGTAAAGACGTTTATGTTACTGCGTTCTAATCTCGCACTGCCAGCTCGTCTCTCTCTCTCTCTCTCTCTCTCTCTCTCTCTCTCTCTCTCTGTGTGTGTGTGTGTGTGTGTGTGTGTGTGTGTGTGTGTGTGTGTGTTTTTTCAACTCTTAGACTTGGGTTCGCTTCTGGCGCCCTAGTTTCTACTCTCCAATAGAAATTAAACAAAAAATAAAACAAGGCGACAGGGGGCCGAACTGCGTCTTTCAGCTGATGGATGGCGGCAATTAACTGGTGACCCACTCCGCATCTGTTTATGTATCGCCGGGCTGTCGCTGCTACACCAGGCGCTCGGTAATAACCCGGCACTGAACTCGCCGACCCGTAGTGGCGTGCAGGTTGTGGGGATATTGCTTATAACGGGCGGTATCAGCAGATCCACGTTATGACCAATTACTACAGCACTGGAGAGGGCTGATTCAACATACGCTTCAGAACATTCGCACATTTCCAAAAGTGAGACAGACTTCAAACAAATGAAAATAATTGCTAAATTCAGGCTAATGAACGAGTACCTTTGAACAAATTAGTTGTTCTACATCTACGTTTATACTCCGAAAGCCACCCAACGGTGTGTGGCGGAGGGCACTTAACGTGCCACTATCATTACCTCCATTTTCTGTTCCAGTCGGGAATGGTTCGCGGGAAGAACGACTGTCTGAAAGCCTCCGTGCGCGCTCGAATCTCTCTAATTTTACATTCGTGATCTCCCCGGGAGGTATAAGTAGGGGGAAGCAATATATTCGATACCTCATCCAGAAACGCACACTCTCGAAACCTGGCGAGCAAGCTACACCGCGATGCAGAGCGCCTCTCTTGTAGAGTCTGCCACTTGAGTTTGCTAAACATCTCCGTAACGCTATCACGCTTACCAAGTAACCCTGTGACGAAACGCGCCGCTCTTCTTTGGAGCTTCTCTATCTCATCCGTCAACCTGATCTGGTACGGATCATACACTGATGAGCAATACTCAAGTATAGGTCGAACGAGTTTTTTGTAAGCCGCCTCCTTTCTTGATGGACTACATTTTCTAAGGACTCTCCCAATGAATCTCAACCTGGCACGCGCCTTACCAACAATTTTACATGATCATTCCACTTCAAATCGTTCCGCACGCATACTTCCAGATATTTTACAGAAAAAACTGCTACCAGTGTTTGTTCCGCTATCATATAATCATACAATAAAAGATCCTTCTTTCTATGTATTCGCAATACATTACATTTGTCTAAATTAAGGGTCAGTTGCCACTCCCTGCACCAAGTGCCTACGCGCTGCAGATTTTCCTGCATTTCGCTACAGTTTTCTAATGCATGGAACTTCCGACTTTATTTAGGTCATTATATATATATATATATATATATATATATATATATATATATATATATATATATATATATATATTGTGAAAAGCAATCGTCCCGTAACACTCCCCTGTGGCACGCCAGAGGTTACTTTAACGTCTGTAGACGTCTCTCCATTGATAACGACATGCTGTGTTCTGTTTGCTAATAACTCTTCAATCCAGCCACGCAGCTGGTCTGATATTCCGTTGTGGTCTTCCGTCCTGAGACTGGGTTGATGCAGCTCTCCATGCTACTCTATTCTTTGCAAGCTTCTTCATCTCCCAGTACTTACTGCAAGCTACATCCTTCTGAATCTGATTAGTGTATTCATCTCTAGGTCTCCCTCTACGATTTTTGCGCTCCACACTGCCCTCCAATTTGTGATGCCCTGATGCCTCAGAACATGTCCTACCAACCGATACCTTCTTTTAGTCAAGTTGTGCCACAAACTCCTCTTCTCCCCAATTATATTCAATACCTCCTCATCATTTATGTGATATACCCATCTAATCTTCAGCATTCTTCTGTAGCACCACATTTCGAAAGCTTCTATTCTCTTCTTTTCCGAACTATTTATCGTCCATGTTTCACTTCCATACATGGCTACACTCTATACAGATACTTTCAGAAATGACTTCCTAACACTTAAATCTGTACTCTATGTTAACAAATTGGATGAATATAGTGTACATAATCAGCGCCCAATTTTAAGCAAAAGCAAGTTTTTCAAGCTTCTCAATGATAATGACATATCTCCTTAACTATGACGGCGTGCTGAAACGTAATGCCTCAGGTTTTTTTAATGTAAAAACTCAAGGATTTTTAAAGAACCCATACCTTATTAATGGCGCATCGTAGCTTTGCGGGTCAGTGACGCGATAAGTAAAGCGTAAAACTGAAGCAAAGACAATTCGGTAAACTTTCCTGTGACGATAGAGGCATATATATTTCTCAACATGGTTACCCAGACCACGAATATATTTCTCTCAACGAGAGATCAGTCTATTGATACCGTCACCGTAAAATATTCAGCTCTGTTAAAGTGACAACATCACCTCAACTTACACCGCTTCATCATTACCAACGTTAAGTCCATTAATGTGTTCTTTGAGTTCTGGAAACAGGTCAAAATCGGATGGGCCGAGTCAGGACTGTATGGAGGATGATTGATGACAGCGAACCCACGGCTTTGGATTGTTGCGGATGTCTCAACGATTGTGTGTGGTCTGGCACGGGCGAGGAATCATGGTGTGTGTGTGTGTGTGTGTGTGTGTGTGTGTGTGTGTGTGTGTGTGTGTGTGTGTGTGAACTCTTCGAATTCTGAACTCAATTACAGCATTGTGACGTAGTTATTTTACACATTGTCACGGTATACGCTGCAGGTCTTTTAAGGTTTGGAATTGAAACAAATGAGCCATCGGTCACAATTTTTACTCTTATCAACCAGGTTTCACCACTTCTACGGGTGCCTTCAACAGATTTTAGTCATTCAAAGTGGTTTGTAACAATTACAAATTTATAGAAATTTTTTTTAGATATAAAAGAAAGTAAGTACTGACTGGATGTGTGTGATGTCCTTAGGTTAGTTAGGTTTAAGTAGTTCTACGTTCTAGGGGACTGATGACTACAGGTCCCATAGTGCTCAGAGCCATTTGAACCATAATTTAAAATCGATTCGTTCCCCTTAGAATGTTCTGAGTCTATAAAATTTTCTGACGTACCTGCTCTTCCTACTACTTAGGACAAACAGGACGTGCCTTCACAACCATGTATAAAGGACACCTTTTAAGGAAAAATGGTACTAGCCCCCAAAATTCGTCTTTTGCCGACCATATTCTGACTGCAGGACACGCACCTGAAGCTATTTCCCATAGCAACATATTGCACACCGCAAAGATGGGGTGTAAATGAGATATTCATGAAGAATTAGAGATTTTTAAACATGTTTCTCGAAATGATGGCCTTATTCTCAATGAGCAGCTGCAGTTGAGGAACAAAATTGCTTTAACGGTATAAAGCCGTTACATGACATTTAATTTTGGGTCTCCTCGTGCAGTTCACCGAAATGTCTCTTTCCATCTAAGTCATCGCATAATTTTTGATTTATTAAAAGGTTTATTGGCTGTACCTCATGTTATATCCTTTTCGGCAAGCTGTGTTATTCATCCCTTTCTGTATTTTCCGTAATGAAGTTTTTATGCTGCAAACTGTACTTCTAAGATCTGATGTAGAGAAAATGTTACTGTCGCTGTTAAACAAAATATTGGCCTTTATATTATATACTGAACCACATTCATTATAATTTTCGCCTGACTACATTTGAATGTTAAGTAGCCAAGTTGTACCTGCTGCCACTAGATGACACACTAGATGCAATGTCATGTTCACCTGTCGCTCTTGTTAACGCGGGCACCTCAGTCCGTTGCAATCTGTGTCTGGAAGGGTATGAGCAGCCCTCAGAGGCTCGCCTGCACACATTCCTTTAGAATTTTTTGTGACTGAAGCCCTTCTGGCCTGTTATTTATTTTATACTTGACATATCAGTACTGTCTCTCTGTCTGGTAATGTTAGTCAGTACTTCCACATTTAATATACACTATTGCCCGTTAAAATTGCTACACCAAGAAGAAATGCAGATGATAAACGGGTATACATTGGAAAAATATATTATACTAGAACTGACATGTGATTACATTTTCACGCAGTTTGGGTGCATAGACCGTGAGAAATCAGTGCCCAGAACAACCACCTCTGGCCGTAACAACGGCCTTGATACGCCTCGGCATTGAGTCAAATAGAGCTTGGATGGCGTGTACACGTACAGCTGCCCATGCAGCTTCAATACGACACCATAGTTCATCAAGAGTAGTGACTGGCGTATTGTGACGAGCCAGTTGCTCGGCCACCATTGACCAGACGATTTCAGTTGGTGAGAGATTGCGGTTTTACGTATCGCGACATTGCTGCTCGCGTTGGTCGAGATCCAATGACTGTTAGCAGAATATAGAATCGGTGGGTGCAGGAGGGTAATACGGAACTCCGTGCTGGATCCCAGCGGCCTCTTATCACTAGCAGTCGAGATGACAGGCATCTTATCCGCATGGCTGTTTGACGAATCGTGCGGCTACGTCTCGATCCCTGAGTCAACATATGGGGACGTCTGCAAGACAACAACCATTTGCACGAACAGTTCGACGACGTTTGCAGCAGCATGACCTATCAGCTCAGAGACCATGGCTGCGGTTATACTTGTCGCTTTATCAGAGACAGGAGCGCCTGCGATGGTGTAGTCAACGACGAACCTGGGTGCACGAATGACAAAACATCATTTTTTCGGATGAATCCCGATTCTGTTTACAACATCATGATGGTCGCATCCGTGTTTGGCGACATCGCGGTGAACGCACATTTGAAGTGTGTATTCGTCATCGCCAGACTGCCGTATCACCCGGCGTGATGGTATGGGGTGCCACTGGTTACACGTCTCGGTCACCTCTTGTTCGCATTGACGGCACTGTGAACAGTGGACGTTACATTTCAGATGTGTTACGACCCGTGGTTCTAGCCTTCATTCGATCCCTGCGAAACCCTACATTTCAGCAGGATAATGCACTACCGCATGTTGTAAGTCCTTTATGGAGCCTTTCTCGATACAGAAAATGTTCGAGTGATGCCTTGTCCAGCACATTGTCCATATCTCTCACCAACTGAAAACGTCTGCTCAATGGTGGCCGAGCAACTGGCTCGTCACAATATGCCAGTCACTACTCTTGATGAACTGTGGCATCGAAGCTGCATGCGTAGCTGTACCTGTACACTCCATCCAACCTCTGACTCAATGCCCAGGCGTATCTGCATTTCTCCTTAATGTAGCAGTTTTAATGGCCAGTAGTGTACGTATCTCTACAAACCTACCTATAATCTGTGGATCCCTGAAACACAGAGTCAGTAATGTATTTCATTCTACTGACGAACAAACAAGCTTTTGAGGATGTGTTCATAGTAATTTGGCTCCTCAGTGTACGTGGATACTGTCTGCATAGTGTGTTGCGAAATGAGTTTGTAGTAAAGAAGCAAGATGATGAAACTCAGGCCTGATGCTCAAGTACCAATTTATGAATACAAAAAATTTAATAAAATATAAACTTTTATCCTTCCTTTATTCTGCGTGGGGTGCCAGGAGAAAACTTTCGCAAAGGTTTGAAATTAACGCTTTCTGTTAAGTTTGCAGGAAGTCGCTAAGTGTTATTCTCAAATAAAACTTAACTACACTCCACACGCACAGGCTATGAAGGTCCATCCGTACCGACTGGCCGCCTTGTCATACTACAGGCATCGATGGATGCGGATACACTATGGCATGCGGTCAGCACACCGCTCTCCCGGCCATATGTCAATTTACGAGACCGCAGCCGCTTCTAAACATTCATGGTGGTGTCTGTTTGTTCTGTATCTTGTCTCCCTACCACTTTCGCGCAACGACGCTCTGAGCGTGTTTTTTAGGGAATTAAGTAGATTGAACCTGGGACCTGTTGCTGGTAAGGAGACGCCAGACCACACATGACATGTGGAATTCAGAAGAGTTTAGTGAGACTAGCAATGATATAACCAAATACTTAATGATTTAAGCGTCAGCTCCACTGCACTCCCTGTAAAATAATCTTAATACTAAATAAATTTAGTGCAAAGGGCTCAAGGCTTTCCTATTTTTAGTTAGCTGGTAAAATAACGTCGAAAAAGCAGTTAAGTTTACCATTGGAAATTTTATTCTACTCACAAAACATCGTTTATAAATTGCACTATTGATAAAAGGAAATGTTTTAATACAGGATGGTAAAAACCAGCTGCGTTCAACAAAAATGTGAACGAATATTCCCTAAATGGCTTTCCAAGTTCTACAATCGATCGAAGGATGACCTATGCCATATCACATATATAATCTAGGTTTAAATTAAGTTTCACAAAAGAGAAAACTATCAAAATGGTCTATAGTGACCCTCAATTATCTTTAATTACCTAGTCGTAAATTACAGTGGCTGATGTGGCTTCTCAATAACTATAAAATAGAAAAATCATCGCGTTTCAGATCTTTACTTCAAGTGGCAAATGTGAACACCATGAGTTTTAATTAACGATCGACACTAGTATACGCAAAAAAAGGGGGTGTAACAGATGAGACTTCTGCAGTTCTGAGTGAAGCCTTATGCGCTCAAAAATGCGGCATCGCGTGCGTTCATTACCTTGTCGGTGTTTAGGCAGCATCAGGGCGACAGCGGCCAGCGCAGCAGCCATCCAGCTCGCCGTCTCGGAACCAACTCTCTTCTAACTTCTCCTTATTACAATTTACCGAAGTTGGTTTAAAAAAAACAATCTGGCTATGTTTTCATCTGACCAGTCAGGGTCTCAATGTTAACCTTGAGCTCCGCCTACAAAAATTCTGTCTATCCAATGAGAAATGTTATACTTTTTGTGGTGGGGCAATGTTTTTTAAAGTTTGCAACGTAACAGAGACGCTAAAAAGTCTCACGCTAAAACCTGCAGCTGGTGTGGTCCTTTTAGCGTTATCGTGAGATCTATACTGTTCTTATGGAGGGCTCTATCTTGTAACATGGGCTGGGGTTTGTCCTTGACATACAGTCTCACGCTAAAACGTGCAGGTGGTGAGCCCTAGTGGTTTGCTGACGACGTGGGTGTCCAGTCCGTCCCTTATCGTAGGGCCTTCTAGCTTAACACGGTTCTGCTCTCGGCTTCTGTCCTCGTTTCTCCCCTCGGAACTGCGTCTGCCTCACGGTGGGAAGGTACGACATGCATTTAGGCATTCTTGTGTTAGTCCATTTGCTCACTCGTTACTCGTATTACTTTGGTTAATTTAATGTCACGATTTATTCAGAGCTATGTGACATACTACTGGATTTGCTAATCATGTCAGGGTTTTGATGTAAGGTGTTGGATTTGCCTGACACCTTACACGGTACTTCTCAGCCAAGTAGCTCCTCAGTTTGCCTCACAAGGGTTGAGTGCAGCCCGATTGCCAACAGCGCTCGGCAGACCGGATGGTCACCCATCCAAGTGCTAGCCCAGCCTTACAGCGCTGAACTTAGGTGATCTGACGGGAACCGGTGTTACAACTGTCGCAAGACCGTTGGCCATTCTCCAATACTCTATGAGTAAAGTTCGGGTGTCTGCGCGCTGTGAGGTGCACTGTTTCAAGATGACTAGATAGTTTATTACTTGTCTTATTGTCTTAAACTTTCAACATAAAATTGTACCTCTTAGTGATTCCACTGGTCACCATGGATGGCTGAACAGCTACCCAGAAACACAGGGACTCCTGAATAAGATCGCAGGAGACCGATGGAGAAGTCCATCACTGAAAATGTTATAAGAGGAATGTGATGTGAGCTAACAACTCAGAAGGTTTTATCGTCAAATTATTTGCTGTTTTTTTGTTGTTGGTGTTTTGCCTGCTGTTGGTGGTGTTACCTCTCGTGTGGTCTTCATATTAAGACAGAAAACTAGTTTGATACAGCTCTCCACTCTAGTCTACCCTGTGCAAGACCATTCATCTCTTCATAAACACTGCAACCTACATCCACTTGTATCTGCTTGCTATAACACAGACCCACCTACAATTCTTAACCCTTACACTTCGCCGACCAGAGTGGCCGAGCGGTTCTAGGCGCTTCAGTCTGGAACCGCGAGACCGCTACGGCCGCAGGTTCGAACCCTGCCTTGGGCATGGATGTGTGTGATGTCCTTAGGTTAGTTAGGTTTACGTAGTTCTATGTTCTAGGGGACTGATGACCTCAGGTGTTAAGTCCCATAGTGCTCAGAGCCATTTGAACCTTACACTTCCTTCCATTACCAGATTATATTTTAGGACATTGGAAAGAGTTTTCTTTTTTAATATTACTGTCACATTCTGCCGTACACCAACGGAAAATTCACTTCAATGCTACAAGTTAATTATCCCTTCATGCCTTAGTACGTGTAGTGTCAGCCGATCGCATATGTTTATTATCCCTGATTCGATTCAGAACTACCCATGTAATGGAAAACAGTATTTGTAGCACCACATTCCGAAGTTTTTATTCTCTCCTAGAGTGAACTGCCTACTGCGTATCTTTCGTATAAGGCCACAGTCTAGACGAATCCTTTCAGAAGGCACAGATTTATATTCAGTATTGACAAATTTCCCTTTTATAGTCGTCAGTTATTTTGTTGCGCCAGCGACAAAACTCTTCGACTACTTTTAGTGCCTCTTTTCCTAATCTAATTTTACCAACATCACCTTATTCAATTTCACTACCATCGTTTTAATTTTCTTGTTGTTCATCTTACATTGTTTCAGATCATTGTCCATGTCATACAGAGAGCATCCAAGTCTCTTGCTGTCTCTGACAGCATTACGAAGTATGTGGCAGACGTTTAAGTTTTATCTCTCGACCAGATATTTAATTTCTTTTTCTTGTCTGACTTCTGTTCCCTTCTCTGCTTGTTCTGTTTACATACTAAATAACATTGCGGATAAGCTACCGTCCTATCTGTTCCCACCTCTACCACCTTTCATCTCCCTCTACTCTTAACCCTCGCAATATCAGGGGGAGGCAACATTATGTCCAACGTTTTGGTAAACATTGTAATCTAATCACATATTTTATATTATAAATTCTGAAAAACCTGTTTTTGTTGATTTCTTACACCAGCTTTCGTAATAGTTTTGTATTTTTCAGTAAAACGTAACCCCAAAATTAGTCTTGGTAGCGAATGTGACTTTTCGCAACAAATGTCGCATTCGTATTTCCCGAATCACGCCATTCTTACACATCTCTATATCTTTAAAAAGTATGTTGGTAATAAATCTCAATCAGAATTAATGAAATCTATAATGTTTTTAAAAATGCAATGGTCACAAAATACCACATCTCTCTGTGTACACATTACGGAAAATATGTTGGTATTGTTAAGATTGTGCCAAAAGATATTTTCAGGCTCTGGACTACTTATACACCAGCAGCTATATAAACGGGATGTTTCTCAAAAAAGTTAACAACAATTGACTTTTTTGCGGTGAGTATAAAGCTCCCCCACCCTCGCTTTTCCTAACACGCTTTTTGGAAAATTCTATGGTTCAAACTGTATTCTCCTTTCCGTATAAACTGCAAATAAAATTTGGCTCGCTGTTTCTTATCACTGCTACCTTGAAGTTTTCAAATATAATAACTAACATTGTCAAAAGCTTTACCTACAAATGCTACAGAAATAGGTTTGTCCATCTTCAGTACGTCTTCTAAGATATTTCGTTCGGTCCTTCACACGTCACATTTTCTACAATTCTGCGGAACCCATGCCGATCTACCACGATGTCGGTCGGCTTCTACCTCTATTTCCTTTAATTAATCATTCGTATCACTATTTTGTAACCACGACTTAAAACCTTAGCTCGTTGGCATCTGCAGCTGTCAAGATCTGCCGCCTCTCCTACCACCCAGTAATATAATTTGCAAGTGAATTGGTACTAACAAGGGAACCGCCCCATGTAGCTAGGCTCAATACCATTTCTTCCAAATCCATCAGAAACAAACGCAAAATAATTTTATTTAAAAAAGCGGATAAAGTGCCACTAGAAGCCTTCCTAAAAGACAATTTCCATTCCTTCCGAACTGACTATGCGAATGTAGACGAGATGTGGCTCAAATTCAAAGATATAGTAGCAACAGCAATTGAGATATTCATACCTCATAAATTGGTAAGAGATGGAACGGATCCCCCGTGGTACACAAAAAAGGTCCGAACGCTGTTGCAGAGGCAACGGAAAAAGCATGCGAAATTCAGAAGAACGCGAAATCCTGAAGATGGGCTAAAATTTACAGACGCGCGAAATTTGGCACGTACTTCGATGCGAGATGCCTTTAATAGGTTCCACAACGAAACATTGTCTCTAAATTTGGTAGAAAATCCGAAGAAATTCTGGTCGTATGTAAAGTACATACGCGACAAGACGCAGTCAATACCTTCGCTGCGCAGTGCCGATGGTACTGTTACCGATGACTGTGCCGCTAAAGCGCAGTTATTGAACGCGGGTTTCCGAAATTCCTTCACCAGGGAAGACGAATGGAATATTCCAGAATTTGAAACACGAACATCTGCTAGCATGAGTTTCTTAGAAGTAGATACCTTAGGGGTTGCGAAGCAACTTAAATCGCTTGATACGGGCAAGTCTTCAGGTCCAGATTGTATACCGATTAGGTTCCTTTCAGATTACGCTGATACTATAGCTCCCTACTTAGCACTCATATACAACCGCTCGATCACCGATAGATCTGTACCTACAGATTGGAAAATTGCGCAGGTCGCACCAGTGTTCAAGAAGGGTAGTAGGAGTAATCCATGTAACTACAGACCTATATCATTGACGTCGGTTTGCAGTAGGGTTTTGGAGCATATACTGTATTCAAACATTATGAATCACCTCGAAGGGAACGATCTATTGACACGTAATCAGCATGGCTTCAGAAAACATCGCTCTTGTGCAACGCAGCTAGCTCTTTATTCGCACGAAGTAATGGCCGCTATCAACAGGGGATCTCAAGTTGATTCCGTATTTCTAGATTTCCGGAAAGCTTCTGACACCGTTCCTCACATGCGACTTCTAATCAAGCTGCGGAGCTATGGGGTATCGTCTCAGTTGTGCGACTGGATTCGTGATTTCCTGTCAGGAAGGTCGCAGTTCGTAGTAATAGACGGCAAATCATCGAATAAAACTGAAGTGATATCAGGTGTTCCCCAGGGAAGTGTCCTGGGACCTCTACTGTTCCTGATCTATATAAATGACCTGGGTGGCAATCTGAGCAGTTCTCTTAGATTGTTCGCAGATGATGCTGTAATTTACCGTCTAGTAAGGTCATCCGAAGACTAGTATCAGCTGCAAAGCGATTTAGAAAAGATTGCTGTATGGTGTGTCAGGTGGCAGTTGACGCTAAATAACGAAAAGTGTGAGATGATCCACATGAGTTCCAAAAGAAATCCGTTGGAATTCGATTACTCGATAAATAGTACAATTCTCAAGGCTGTCAATTCAACTAAGTACCTGGGTGTTAAAATTACGAACAACTTTAGTTGGAAGGACCACATAGATAATATTGTCGGGAAGGCGAGCCAAAGGTTGCGTTTCATTGGCAGGACACTTAGAAGATGCAACAAGTCCACTAAAGAGACAGCTTACACTACACTCGTTCGTCCTCTGTTAGAATATTGCTGCGCGGTGTGGGATCCTTACCAGGTGGGATTGACGGAGGACATCGAGAGGGTACAAAGAAGGGCAGCTCGTTTTGTATTATCGCGTTATAGGGGAGAGAGTGTGGCAGATATGATACACGAGTTGGGATGGAAGTCATTACAGCATAGACGTTTTTCGTCGCGGCGAGACCTTTTTACGAAATTTCAGTCACCAACTTTCTCTTCCGAATGCGAAAATATTTTGTTGAGCCCAACCTACATAGGTAGGAATGATCATCAAAATAAAATAAGAGAAATCAGAGCTCGAACAGAAAGGTTTAGGTGTTCGTTTTTCCCGCTCGCTGTTCGGGAGTGGAATAGTAGAGAGATAGTATGATTGTGGTTCGATGAACCCTCTGCCAAGCACTTAAATGTGAATTGCAGAGTAGTCATGTAGATGTAGATGTACCCCCCTCAGATTTAGTTATAAGCTGGCACAGTGGATAGGCCTTGAAAATCTGAACACAGATCAATCGAGAAAACAGGAAAAAGTCGTGTGGAACTATGAAAAAATGAGCAAAATATACAAACTGAGTAGTCTATGTGCAATATAGGCAACATCAAACACTGTGAGCTCAGGAGAGCCGTGGTCCCGTGGAGCTAGCGAACGAGAGGTCACTGGTTCAAGTCTTCCCTCGAGTGAAAAGTGTAATTTTTATTTTCAGTTTATGTGACAAACTCTTATATTCATCACTTTTTTGGGAGTGATTATTTTTGTGTTAGCAGAAGAGCCAACAACGTGTTACGAGTGGAGGCCGAAATGCATGTGTTTTAGCTCACCCAGGCTGGCGTGCGGAGGGAAGAACTATACTGACGTGAGGTCTGGAACATGACAAGGAATGAGAATTCAGAAAGCGGACGTAAATTTTCTCCATTAATGATGAACGTCGCTCTTGACTGTACATGAGTCGCAATATTATCTGTTCAGAAGATATCGTAACTGAACATGGCGCCTTGCTAGGTCGTAGCAAATGACGTAGCTGAAGGCTATGCTAAGCTGTCGTCTCTGCAAATGAGAGCGTATGTAGTCAGTGAACCATAGCTAGCAAAGTCGACTGTACAACTGGAGTGAGTGCTAGGGAGTCTCTCTAGACTAGACCTGCCGTGTGGCGGCGCTCGTCCTGCAATCACTTATAGTGACGACACGCGGGTCCGACGTATACTAACCGACCGCGGCCGATTTAAAGGCTACCACCTAGCAAGTCCCCCCCGCATGAACCATGGACCTTGCCGTTGGTGGGAGACTTGCGTGCCTCCACGATGCAGATAGCCGTACCGTAGGTGAAGCTACAACGGAGGGGTATCTGTTGAGAGACCAGACAAACGTGTGGTTCCTGAAGAGGGGCAGCAGCCTTTTCAGTAGTTGCAGGGGCGACAGTCTGGATGATTGACTGATCTGGCCTTGTAACACTAACCAAAACGGCCTTGCTGTGCTGTTACAGCGAACGGCTGAAAGCAAGGGGAAACTACGGTCGTAATTTTTCCCGAGGGCATGCAGCTTTACTGTATGATTAAATGATGATGGCGTCCTCTTGGGTAAAATATTCCGGAGGTAAAATAGTCCTCCATTCGAATCTCCGGGCGTGGACTACTCAGGAGGATGTCGTTATCAGGAGAAGGAAAACTGGCGTTCTACGGATCGGAGCGTGGAATGTCAGATCCCTTATTCAGGCAGGTAGGTTAGAAAATTTAGAAAAGGGAAATGGATAGGTTAAAGTTAGATATAGTGGGAATTAGTGAAGTTCGGTGGCAGGAGGAACAAGACTTCTGGACAGGTGACTACAGGGTTATAAACACAAAATCAAATAGGGGTAATGCAGGAGTAGGTTTAATAATGAATAGGAAAATAGGAATGCGGGTAAGTTACTACCAACACCATAGTGAACGCATTATTGTGGCCAAGATAGACACGAAGCCCATGCCTACCACAGTAGTACAAGTTGATATGCCAACTAGCTCTGCAGATGACGAAGAAATTGATGAAATGTATGATGAAATAAAAGAAATTATTTACATAGTGAAGGAAGACGAAAATTTAATAGTCATGGGTGACTGGAATTAGAGAGAAAGAAACGTAGTAGGTGAATATGATAATGGTAAGACAGATTTAGGAACCATGTTTTAAATTTTAAGACATTTCCAGGGACAGATGTGAAGACACTGCAAAATAGTGGGAATTTAAGGATATGGGACCTGGATAAACTGAAAGAACCAGAGGTTATACAGAGTTTCAGGGAGAGCGTAAGGGAACAAATGGCAGGAATGGGGGAAAGAAATACAGTAGAAGAATAATGGGTAGCTTTGAGGGATGAAATAGTGAAGGCAGCAGAGGATCAAATAGGTAAAAAGACGAGGGCTAGTAGAAACCCTTGGATAACAGGAGAAATATTGAATTTAATTGATGAAAGGAGAAAATATAAAAACGCAGTAAATGAAGCAGGCAAAAAGGAATACAGATGTCTCAAAAATAAGATCGACAGGAAGCTCAAAATGGCTAAGCACGGATGGCTAGAGGACAAATGTAATGATGTAGAGGCTTATAGCACTAGGGGTAAGATAGAAACTGCCTACAGGAAAATTAAAGAGACCTTTGGAGAAATAAGAACCACTTGCATGAATATCAAGAGCTTTGATGGAAACCCAGTTCTAAGCGAAGAAGGGAAAGCAGAAAGGTGGAAGGAGTATATAGAGAGTCTATACAAGGGCGGTGTACTTGAGGACAATATTATAGAACTGGAAGACGATGAAGATGGAATGGGAGATACGATACTGCGTGAAGAGTATGAGAGCACCGAAAGACCTGAATCGAAACAAGGCCCCCGGAGTAGACAACATTCCATTAAAACTACTGACAGCCTTGGGAGAGCCAGTCCTGACAGAACTCTACCATCTGGTGAGCAAGATGTATGAGACAGGCGAAATATCCTTAGACTTCAAGAAGAATATAATAATTCCAATCCCAAAGAAATCAAGTGTTGACAGATGTGAAAATTAGCGAACTATCAGTTCAACAAGTCACAGCTGCAAAATACTAACGCGAATTATTTACAGACGAATGGAAAAACTGATAGAAGCCGACCTCGGGAAAGATCAGTTTTTGATCCCGTAGAAATGTTCGAACACGTGAGGCAATACTGACCCTGCGACTTATCTTAGAAGCTAGATTAAGGAAGGGCAAACCTACGTTTCTGGCATTTGTAGACTTAGAAAAAGCTTTTGACAATGTTGACTGGAATACTCTCTTTTAAGTTCTAACGGTGGCAGGGGTAAAAGCCAGGAAGCGAAAGGCTGTTTACGATTTGTACAGAAACCAGATGGCAGTTAGAGTCGAGGGGCATGAAGGAGAAGCAGTGATTAGGAAGGGAGTGAGACAGGGCTGTAGCCTATCTCCGATGTTGTTCAATCTTTATATTGAGCAAGCAGTGAAGGAAACAAAAGAAAAATTCGGAGTAGGTATTAAAATCCATGGAGAAGAAATAAAAACTTTGAGGTTCGCCGATCACATCGTAATTCTGTCAGAGACAGCAAAGGACTTGGAAGAGGAGTTGAACGGGGTGGACAGTGTCTTGAAAGAAGGATATAAGATGAACATCAACAAAAGCAAAACGAGGATAATGGAATGTAGTCTAAGTAAGTCGGGTGACGCTGAGGGAATTGGATTAGGAAATAAGACAAAGTAGTAAAGGAGTTTTTCTATTTGGGGGGCAAAATAACTGATGATGGTCGAAGTAGAGAGGATATAAAATGTAGATTGGCAATGGCAAGGAAAGCGTTTCTGAAGACGAGAAATTTGTTAACATCGAATATAGATTTAAGTGTTAGGAAGTCGTTTCTGAAAGTATTTGTATGGAGTGTAGCCATGTATGGAAATGAAACGTGGACGATAAATAGCTTAGACAAGAATAGAAGCATTCGAAATGTGGTGCTACAGAAGAATGCTGAAAATTAGATGGGTAGATCACATAAATAATGAGGAGGTATTTAATAGATTTGGGGAGAAGAGTTTGTGGGGCAACTTGACTAGAAGAAGGTATCGGTTGATAGGACATGTTCTGAGGCATCAGGGCATCTCAAATTCAGCATTGGAGGGCAGCGTGGAGAGTAAAAATCGTAGAAAGAGACCAAGAGATGAATACACTAAGCAGATTCAGAAGGATGTAGGCTGCAGTAGGTACTGGGAGATGAAGCTTGCACAGGATAGAGTAGCATGGAGAGCTGCATCGAACCAGTCTCAGGACTAAAGACCACAAGAACAACAACAACAACAAAACAACCTAGCAAGTGTGGTGTCTGGCGGCGACACCATTATTATCACATCCACAAGAAAACCTAAATCGGGCAAAGTAGAAGAAAAGTAGAAGAATCTTTTTACTCATTCGCCAAGTGTACAAGTTAGGTGGGTCGACAACATATTCCTGTCATGTGACGCACATGCCGTCACCAGTGTCGTATAGATTATATCAGACGTGTTTTCCTGTGGAGGAATCGGTTGACCTACGACAATGCGATCAAATATTTTTTCCTTTTTCTTTTTTTTTATAATGTTTTATATTATTATTCTTTGAGGTGGGCGGGTAAGGCAGAGCGATCAGAGTTCGTAGCCCGAGGCCTGGTTACAGTGTCCCCCTAGCCCGTCAAGGAATCAGGGATGGTAACGGGAAATCTTTTGTAGGAATTGTTATTTATTTTTATTTACTGTTTTGATATATTCTTAATTTGGTTTTACTTTATACCACAACAAAAATAAATGTACCTAGCACCGCATCGTGCTCTCAGTAAAGAAAACTATCTCGGCCGGTTCCAACACCGAGGTAACATATGGGGAAAAAAAGTTGCGTACATGATGCAGAAGGGTGTGTCGCTACTCTCCTTACGCTTCATGATCCAGGTACGTCTTCACGCATGTCGTATGTTTTCCATCGAGAATCGAACTTAATCTTGTCAGCTCTTTCAATGGGCGTCTTCTCCTACCTGTTGATGATCCACCTGCGTGGGGGGTCCCGTAGGGCACTCCCTAAGAAATTAGCAAAGTTCTGTCTGTATTTTGGGTTCCGTACGATCTTGCAATGACGTTCTAGTAGGTAGTTCCAAAAGTCGAATACGTCGCTCTTGAGCTCAGACTATCCTTGATGTAGCATATCTTGCGCATGAACTACTCAGTTTGTATATTTTGGTTATTATTTCATAGTTCCACACAACGTCTTCCTGTTTTCTCGATCGATCTGTGTTCAGTTTTTCAAGGCGTATCCACTGTGACAACTTATAACTAAATGTGAGGGGGGTGCGATGGGGAGGTTCCCCTCTAAGTGTACCCTCCACCACTCACTGTTCAGTGTCTCATGTAGAGCGGACGTGAGCCGCAGGTGTGAAGAGAGACTCAGTGAGCGTTGCAAAAGTCAGGCCAAGCTGCTGGTTATCTCGACGATACAGACCGGCCCTTCTCGTTGTCGGAGGCAAGCGGTTCTCCTTGCTGGTCGCTGCCATTGCGTGTGGTCTCGCCATTAGTACACTGCCTTGGCCTCCAGTTTCCTCAGTTTCAGCCGCGCTGTGCCACAGCCGCGTTTTCCGTCCGGTTTTCGAACAGCCACCCCCCCCCTCCCCCTCCCACCATCTAAAGTCCCACGCTTATCGTATAGCCACGAGATGGGAACAGCCACGTATTGCAAGGTACCTGGTACAAGTACAGCAATTGGGCAAAGACATCGACATCTACATCTGTATCTGTATACATACTCCGCAATCCACCATACGGTGCGTGGCGGAACGTACCTCTTACCACAACTACCATCTTATCTCCCTGTTCCACTCCCAAACAGAACGAGGGAAAAATGACTGCCTATATGCCTCTGTACGAGCCCTAATCTCTCTTATCTTATCTTTGTGGTCTTTCCGCCAAATGTAAGTTAGCGGCAGTAAAATTGTACTGCAGTCAGCCTCAAATGCTGGTTCTCTAAATTTCCTGAGTAGCGATTCACGAAAAGAACGCCTCCTTTTCTCCAGAGACTCCAACCGAAGTTCCTGAGGCATTTCCGTGACACTCGCGTAATGATCGAACCTACCAGTAACAAATCTAGCAGCCCGCCTCTGAATTGCTTCTATGTCCTCCCTCAATCCGACCTGATAGGGATCCCAAACGCTCGAGCAGTACTCAAGAATAGGTTGCACCAGCGTTCTATATGCGGTCTCCTTTACACAACCGCATCTTCCCAAAATTCTACCAATGAACCGAAGACGACTATCCGCCTTCCCCACAACTGCCATTACATGCTTGTCCCACTTCATATCGCTCTACAATGTTACGCCCAATTATTTAATCGACGTGACTGTGTCAAGCGCTACACTACTAGTGCAGTACAGGATTCTTTTTCCTATTCATCTTCATTAATTTACATTTATCTATATTTACAGTTAGCTGCCATTCTTTGCACCAATCACAAATCCTGTCCAAGTCATTTTGTTTCCTCCTACAGTCACTCAAGACGACACCTTCCCGCATACCACAGCATCAGCAGCAAACAGCCACACATTGCTATCCACCATATCCAAAAGATTATTTATGTAGGTAGAAAACAACAGCGGACCTAACACACTTCCCTGGGGCACTCCAGATGATACCCTCACCTCCGATGGACACGCACCATCGAGGACAACGTACTGGGTTCTGTTACTTAAGAAGTCTTCGAGCCACTCACATACTTGGGAAACAATTCCATATGCTCGTACCTTAGGAGTCTGCAGTGGGGCACCGAGTCAAACGCTTTCCGTAAGTCAAGGAATATGGCATCCGTCTGATACCCTTCATCCATGGTTCGCAAGATGGTATGTGAAAAAAGGGCGACTTGCGTAGTAGCGATGCTTTCTAAAGCCACGCTGATGCATGGACAGCAACTTCTCTGTCTCAAGGACATTCATTACATTCGAACTGAGAATATGTTCGAGAATCCTGCAACAAATCTATATTAAGTATATTGGTCTGTAATTCTGAGGATCCGTCCTTCTACCCTTCTACACTGAAACACAGCGACAAAAGTGTGCTTCAACATAAATGTAGATGCTAGCCAAGCCTGCAATTTGCATTGTTCTACATTTTAAAACAAAAGAAATGCACCACGAAGGAATTATCCGACTTTAACTGAAATCGGTAGATGTACATGTACAGACAAACAAATTTGTTGCAATTTTAGGAAAACTGGATAATTTTGTCTAGGGAAAGAGATTCACCAAATGAGCAAGTCAATAACGTATTGGCCCTCCTGTGGCCCTTATGAAAGCAGATATGCAGCTTGGCATTTATTAATTAGAGTTGTTGGATATGCTCCTGACATACCATGTGATCAAAAAGTCAGTATACGTTTGAAAACTGAATAAATCACAGAATAATGTAGATAGAGAGGTACAACTTGACACACATGCTTGGAATAACATGGGGTTTTATTAGAACCAAAAAAACACAAAAGTTCAAAAACTCTCCGACAGCTGGCGCTTCATGTGATCAGAATAGCAATAATTAGCTTAAGGCAAGACAAAGCAAAGATAATGTACTTTACAGGAATTGCTCAATATGTCCACCATCATTCCTGAACAATAGCTGTAGCCGAGGAATAATGTTGTGAACAGCACTGTAAAGCATGTTTGGAGTTATGGTGAGGCATTGGCGTCGGATGTTGTCTTTCAGTATCCCTAGAGATGTCGGTCGATCAAGATACACTTGCGACTTCAGGTAACCGCAAAGGCAATAATCGCACGGACTGAGGTCTGGGGACCTGGGAGGCCAAGCATGAAAGTCGCGGCTGAGCACACGATCATCGCCAAACGACGTGTGTCTCAATTTTTACCTCTCTACCTAAATTACGTCAGACTTCAAGAAGAATATAATAATTCAAATCCCAAAGAAAGCAGGTGTTGACAGATGTGAAAATTACCGAGCTATCACTTAAATAAGTCACAGCTGCAAAATACTAACATGAATTATTTACAGACGAATGGATATACTGATAGAAGCCGATCTCGTGGAAGATCAGTTTGGATTCCGTAGAAGTGTGGAACACGTGACGTAGTACTGACCCTACGACTTATCTTAGAAGAAAGATTAAGGAAAGGCAATCCTACGTTTTCAGCATTTGTGGACTTAGAGAAAGCTTTTGAAAATGTTGATTGGAATACTCTCTTTCAACTTCTGAAAGTGGCAGGGGTAAAATACAGGGAGCGAATGGCTATTTACAATTTGTACAGAAAGCAGATGGCAGATTCGAGGGGTATGAAAGGGAAGCAGTGGTTGGGAAGTGAGTGAGACAGGGTTGTAGCCTCTCCCCAATGTTATTCGATCTGTATATTGAGAACTAATAAAAACTTTGAGGTTTGCCGATGAAATTGTAATTCTGTCAGAGACAGCAAAGGACTTGGAAGAGCAGTTGAACGGGATGGACAGTGTCTTGAAAGGAGGATATAAGATGAACATCAAGAAAAGCAAAACGAGGATAATGGAATGTAGTCGAATTAAGTCGGTTGATGCTGAGAGAATTAGATTAGGAAATGAGACAAAGTAGTAAAGTAGTTTTGCTATTTGGGGAGCAAAATAACTGATGATGGTCGAAGTAGAGAGGATATAAAATGTAGACTGGCAATGGCAAGGAAAGCGCTTCTGAAGAAGAGAAATCTGTTAACATTGAGTATAGATTTAAGTGTCAAAGTCGTTTCTGAAAGCATTCGTATGGAGTGTAGCCATGTATGGAAGTGAAACATGAACAAGAAGAGAATAGAAGCTTTCGAAATGTGGTGCTACAGAAGAATGCTGAAGATTAGATGGATAGATCACATAACTAATGAGGAAGTATTGAATAGGATTGGGGAGAATAGAAGTTTGTGGCACAACTTGACTAGAAGAAGGGATCGGTTGGTAGGGCATGAGCTGAGACATCAATTTAGTAGTGGCTGGCAGTGTGGAGGGGAAAAATCTTAGAGGGAGACCGAGAGATGAATAAGCAGATTCAGAAGGATGTAGGCTACAGTAGGCACTGGGAGACGAAGAAGCTTGCACAGGATTGAGTAGCATGGAGAGCTGCATCAAACCAGCCTCAGGATGAAGACCACAACAACAACATCTACATTATTCCGTGGTTTATTAAGTTTTCAAATTTATACTGACTTTTTGATCACCCGGTATATCGTTCCAGATTCTGTCCGATTCTCGTGTTAGATCGTCACATTCCCGTGCCTGTCGGAGTGCCCTGCCCGTAATGCTCTAAGCGTTCTTGATTAGGGAGAGATCCGGGTATCTTGCTAGCCGAGGCAGGGTTTAGAAATGAAGACAAGCAGTAGAACCTCTTGCCCTGTGTGGGCGGCCATTATCTTGCTGATGCGTAAGCCCGGAATGGCTGACCACGGGCCAACAAAACGTGCCGTGGGGTATCGTCGACGTAGCGCTCCGCTGTAAGGTTGCCACGGATGGCAACTGAACTCAATTCACCGAAAATAACTAAAAGTGTGAAGTCACCTACATCATTACTAAACGTAATCCATTAAGTTATTGTACCACATTTCACCACTTGTTTAGCCGTTTACCTGCACCGATTTTTTAGATTTTTTTGGCCAGTAGTTCATATTTCCTCGTTAGAGGAGACCGTCTGATACTCATATGCACGGAACATGTTTACACAGAGCACCTTTCTTGGGAATTGTTCTTGCGAGAGCATTACCGGCAGTGCTGGATTAGTACAGGCATCGACTGCTGTGGGGTGCACACACCATCATAGTATTTCACTTGTCGCTCTAACGAAGTAGGCGAGTGTCAGCAACATGTAGCCGTTAGGTCAGATGATAGAAATGCCACTTGCACACTTAGAGTAGCAGATTGATGGTGACCATCTTTAAACAGATCTTGATTAATTTTTACACACATTTATTAAAATAATGAAAATCATGAACCTTACTTAACTTGATTCTGGATGCTATTTACAATTGACAATCTGAAGTTCCTTTGGTCTTGGTACGTTGATCTTATTCTCACATATCTTTGATACTTGACAATGTGTATTCATTTATCTTCATGGCTATGTACAGGAATATGTTAATGTTATTAGGCTCAGACTGAAACTTGACTACAGACTAATGCAGACTAATGCAGACTGACTAATCGGAGGTCTGTACACTCGTTATAATACCTCGAGCGTTCAGGTACCACTGCGCGAGTGTGGTCCGCGAGGAGAAAAGGTCCTACGTTAGCAGCAATCTCATTGGCTGCGTTACATATTAATACGCGGATCGGCAGAAGCAGAATTTGGTCCGTCTCTAAGGCAGCGCCATCTCGTAGTGCAGAGACAGACGAACGCTGAGCCTGCGCTGTTGTGCTTGGCGGGGCGCGCTTTAGTGGAAAAGTTATGTACGTGCTGACTACGTGGAGCTATGTACATAATAACTGATCTTACAAACGTCACAGCATCAGCTGCCAGAATGTCTTAGTGCGACGAACGTACACTCATGCTCATAAATTAAGGGTACCTGCAAAATTTTGTGCCACACAGCGTGGCACTACATAAATCTGGCGCTAATAGCATAGGCACATAGGGAACACACACGACACAGATCTGTAAGTGCGAGATATCGGTGATAAGTTGAGAAAACCGTCCCGAAACACTTGTGCTACTAAACGCCACTGTTTCCTGTCCATATACCCCGACACCAATGTGGGATATGATCACTATCCACACGTACACAGGCCACACAACGCGTTGGCATACTCTGGATCAGGTGCTCGAGTAGCTGCTGGGGTATAGTCTCCCATTCTTTCACCATTGCCTGTCGGATCTCCTGAAATGTCGTAGGGGTATGAAGACGTACAGCGATACGTCGACCTGAGCATTCCAGACGTACTCGATGGGGTTTAGGTCTGGAGAACAGGTAGACCACTCCATTCGCCTGATATCTTCTGTTTCAAGGTACTATTCGAAGATGGCAGCTTGGTGGGGCCGTGCGTTATCATCCATCAGGAGAAAGGTGGGCCCCACTGCACCCGTGAAAAGCAGGACATACTGGTGCAAAATGACGTCCCAATACACCTGACCTGTTACAGTTCCTCTGTCAAAGATATGCATAAGTGTGTGTCCACCTGTCACAATCCCACCCCAGACCATCTAACCACGATCGCCATACAGTGCCCTTTCTAGGACATTAAGGGGTTGGTATCTGGTTCCTGATTCACCCCAGATGAAAACTGTTCAGATTATACCTGGAATCGTCCGTGAACATAACCTGGGACCACTGTTCCAATGACCATGTACTGTGTTCTTGACACCAGGCTTTACGGGCTCTCCTGTGAGCAGGGGTCAGTGGAATGCAGCTTCCAGGTCTCCGGGCGAATGCCCGTTCAGTCGTCTGTAGACTGTGTGTCTGGAGACAACTGTTCCAGTGACTGCAGTAAGGTCCCGAGCAAGGCTACCTGCAGTACTCCGTGGCCGTCTGCGGGCGCTGATGGTAAGATGTCTGTCTTGTTGTGGTGTTGTACACTATGGACGTCCCGTGCTCTAGCGCTTGCACAGGTTTCCTGTCTGCTGGAATTGTTGCCGTAATCTTGAGATCACACTTTGTGGCACACGGAAGGCCCGTGCTACGACCTGCTGTGTGCGACCAGCATCCAGTCCCCTCATAACGTCATCAATATGTGTTCTTTGAGCCATTTTCAACACAAAGTCACCATTAGCACGTCTCAAAACGTCTGCACACTTACTCGCTGCGCCCTACTCTGGCATGCACCATCACACTTCAGCGTTTGTGGACTGCTGCTAACGCCACCGTGCGACTATCACAGGTCAAATGCACCGCATTATCCTTAATTTATGAGCGTGAGTGTAGTTCTGTTTTTGTGCAAAGTGAGCAAACTTTGTTACTCCAACGTCGAACTCATAGGGAGCATCTCTTTTAGAACTGAGAAAATCCTACTTTATTCTGCTGTACAATCTATAATCTGAAAAACTGAAAGTTATTATTGTTTCGAAACTAATTCAGAAATGCCTATGAAGGGCATTTACGCAGTTGTGTTGGAGCGCGTGTTCCGCACTCTTTGGGTTGCTATCCTAACTGGTACCTCAGTCAAACCCGCAGTTGCAAACGCAATGTAAATGAAGTGAAGGCACGGGAGAATGCAAGCTATAAAACGCTCAAAGGAAGTATTTGAACTTTATGAATGTCAACCATAAAAAGTTCTAAGATAACAAGGACTGATAAGAACAAGTAATTGCTGTAAGCAAGAACAAGGAAATATTGTAGATAGACCTACTGCCGATACCATTGATGTTCTGCCCAGAGGCAGGTTTTCAGATGGTAACTTTTCATGCTGTCTTCCGCCATGCTCTTTAGCTCCACGTAGCTCCCGCTTCTCTTTACAATTTCCATCATCTTGTATCTCCTCCTTCCTCTCAATTTCCACTCACAAACTAGTTCTTCCAAAGTGTCTGTTAGCAAGCATTCACGTCTCAAGGAATGTTGTAATGTTGTGTGGATCTCATTGCCCCTTTTTTTAACTAATTTGTGTCTCATTTTATTCTGAAGCTGAGTAATATTTGTAAATACCGTAAATGTAATTCAAAAAGTACGTGAGGTGAAGTGAAGCGCAGCTAGACAGCAACAAACTCTTTAGCACGCAATACCCACAAAGATTGTAGTGGTGAATCTTTGAGTACGGACTCTAAAAAAAAAAAAAGACGATTTATAAAAAAAGAAAAGAGGACTGTCAATCTGTATCCTCTGGAAAGAGGACGAGTTGCTAGGCCGTCGCTCAGGACGTATTGTTACATTCAATGAAAATTGATATTTCAGTGATATTAACTCCATTGTCGTCGCCGTCTATCAATCGACAGAATTGTAAGTATACAAAGTTCACTAAAATACAGGAAAAGAAATGCATTCTCTATAGTTTTCATTCAGTAAGTAACAGCCTCTCAATATTTCTTAATTACAGTAACTGGATTATGTTCGTGTACAAAATAGTATGGTGCTGAACTATACTCACCAATTTTGATGTAGCAGGACGTGTAGTTTGAAGGAAGTTTGTGTACCAGCAGATTGCTGTTTGATGTTATTTACTTACAACAGTGAGCCCCTAGGTATGAAAAGCTATGAAAACTTGGGCTCAAAACTATCCGCAGTACGGCCAAACAGTTAACAGAGTCGTACTTTAAACCTTAAAGAACAACAACTTCCTCTAAATTGTAATACGTCACCAACTGGTGCATAAGCTGATCATTCAAGGAGGCAGCAACCAAAATTCAGGTACCAGTTACGACTTAAAGTAAAAATCTCAATCAAACGTCAATCTCTCTCACTCCAAATACATATATAAATATTGATATTATTAAGATAAAAGTTATTTTATAATGTCCCATCCATTTCTGCCTCTCTCTTACAACCTGCAGCAGTCTCATAAAGAGGATGAAAATTGGCTTTGCATTTATTGCTTGAAGCGATAAAATCGATCAAAAAGAAATCATGATTTGGATGTAAAAAGACTCACACAATTGTGCCACAGAAAAGAATATTTTTTGTGTGCATAAACTGCAAGTTGGACAGTGATGATTAAGTCCTTAATTAAAACTTCTATGTAGGCCATATTATGCTAACAGGTAGTAGTACACCAAGGTAATTCTTTTGCTGCCAGTAAAATTTTTGTATTTTAGCATGTTAATTGCTCCCTACCTGGAACATATTTATGCATTCGAACCTACACAAAATTATTTTCCACTCTTAAATGTAATGTCGAGTTAGAAGTATATACACCAATTTATACTTTAACGATCATGTTATGAGACTAACCGATTTTAAACACGATAAATCGAACAAAACATTTTTAAAAGTTCCAAAAAGAAATCCGGGTAAAAGTGCTCCGGTCTCTACATACACATATAGATTTCAACTTTTTTTATTCGTCATGGTACTCTTCCAGATGAAGAAAAATAATAGCGTAAATGTTGACTTACTCGATGAAAATGACTTCTGCAAGTCCATCTCTTCCAACATCCCGTTTCCATACCTGCAACAATATAGAACCTCAGTGAAAATATTGAAAGTCTGGAAATGAAATAATCGCGGAATTTAATAACATTACCAATTTTGGTACAAGTTGATATCATATGCATGGCACCTACGTAAATTCCGAAGGCTTCAGCTTACAGCTCTGCTACGTATATTTATAAGGCCAGAAAATTTCGTTTAATCGTTAACGTGGCGAATTGTACAAATAATGAGATAACGGCTATTATAGATGAAATATACCAAATTTTGGCCTTTATTCTGAGGTATCAGTGGATGCCATTTGACTAATTTATCATACCTCTTTGCACTGGGCGAGAAACACTTGTAGAAAAATGTGTTTAAGTTAATCACTTCGATGTTGGAGGTCCACTTAATCTCCGTACTTGCTCAGAAAAAATGTAGAAGTCGTCCACCTTATGCAAGGACCATGCTATGGTTTTTCGTAACCGAAATATAGTTAAAAATTTTACTGTCTTTCTCCAATGGGACTTTTTATTTATTTCATTATTACACGATGCTGTTAGTTCTGTATGCCGGTTGCTTCATATCTACCACATATTTTACAGCTAGAGTTTCTTTATACTGTGGTCGTGTGTTTGTAACAGCAAGAAATAACAACAAAAGGAATTAGTGCAGTAACATGCCACAAACAAGGGGAGTAAAATCATGCCATCACAAAGCTCGTGACAAGCTGGAGACCATGTGCAAGATGTAAGCTATGAGCATACACTGCGCATGAACTGCTGGAGCATGTCTGGGTAATGACGGAACTATAAAAATGATGTTTTGTATAAGGTGGAATTCCGCTTCAGTTTTGCGGAGAGTTTCATTAGGCTCTCGTGTTCTCTCCTGAGGCAGGCTGCCCCGAAACTGTTGTAATTATTCGTTGATATCCTGCATCTCGGCACTGGGATGGAGTTGAACACGTCTGTGGATCTTAGTGATCATCACGCATAGATTTGACAGAGATGCGTGTCATGTGTGTGTGTGTGTGCGAGCATTGTCTTCCTGAAAAATGGCACCGAAATATTGTCACATGGGAGGTAACATAGGACCGTCGGCGGATCTTAGTTGCCACAGAAGTACCTAATCATCAAGTAGACATTGAGCAGAGATGCGTATTGTGTGTGGGCGAGTGATGTCCTGCTGAAAAATGGCACCAAAGTATTGTCATATGGGAGGTATCGTAGGAAGTACATGACACACAGTTGTGCAGTCTGAGTTCTCCTAATCACTACCAGCTGTGACCTGAAGTCATACACGATGACACCCACTACCATGATGCCAACCAACAGTGACACCACTGTGTTCTCAAAAGCACTGGAACAATGGGATCTCTCCTTAGACCGCCGCCAACTCGCCCATTATTGTCTTCGAGAGCAGTTGGGTAGCGCAGAACAGTGATTCTTGACTGGCTGTTCATCAGCTGCAGCCCATGTTTCGACAAGGCACCAGCCGAAATTCATCCGTTTGTGTTGTGTGTCAAGCTACACTGGGATCGTAATGCCTTAGTCTGTATGCTGCTAGTTTCTGACGCGGAGTTCTCTGAAAACTGACTATTCCTAAATTTTGAGAAAAAGAAAATACGCTACATTCATATCTGTACAACAAATACAGCGTAGTCATACCAGAAACTGATGTAGCAATAAGCATGAGTCAGTAAGTAGGGTACTACTCCAAATGTTTGGGTGTATGCATTGATGGAAACCTGAACTAGAGGAAGCGTATTACGAAGTTCCTCGTATATTTGCGAAGCTTGGGGACAAACTCACCAATATGCTGGAGAAACTTATTACTTAGAAAGGAAGTATTGATTGCAAAAGAGCAATCAGTAAGAATAATATGTGGTATCCGCTCACGGATGTCATGTAGTTGCCTCTTCAAGGTGCCAGGCACTTTAACTGCGACATCACAATACACATATTCTTTAATTAAATTCATCATAAATTATCCATGACAATTTGAGAAGAATAGCTATGTTGTCTATAATACTAGAAGAGAAAATGACGTTTATTACCAGTTGTTAAAGCTATCAGTGACTCAGAAAGGAGTTCAATAGGAAGGGGGAAAAAATGTTCAAATGTGTGTGAAAAGGCCATCAGTCCCTAAGGACAACACACACACACACACACACACACACACACACACACACACACACACACACACACACACACACACACACACACACAAGCCCGAGGGAGGACTAACCTCCGCCGGGACCAGCCGCACAGTCCATGACAGCAGCGCCTAAGACCGCTCGGCTAATCCAGCGCGGCAGCCAACAAAAAATAAAACTTTTGATCATATGCCATATAACATAAAATGTCTGACATGTATTGAATCAAGTTTTGAATCTAAATTAAAAATATTTCTCCTGGACAGCTCCTATTCCGTTGACGAATTTCTGCTTAAAAACTGGAAGCCAGCATAAAAAAACTAAGTTTGCTACGAGGGACCCATGGTCTCTGGTGGCCAATCACTGTGTATTGCATTTAGTTTGGTTTCTTTTCCCAATCAGCTTTGCACCTGTTGTCGATGCGGTCTGCAGTCCGAAAACTGCTTTAATGCAGCTCTCCATGCTACTCTACTATGTGCAAGCCTCTTTATCTATGGATAACTATTGCAAACTACATTCATTTGGACTTGCTTACTCTATTCATCCCTTGATCTTCTTCCCCCCCCCCTTTCTGCAGAAAAGAAAAACCACCACCCCTCTTACATCTCTACCTGCACACAAGAATTTCACTACCACACACACACTTACACACACACACACACACACACACACACACACACACACACACACACACACACACCGATTCATAGGTTTGCAACACTCAGAACGCGAATGAAAACAAACGGATAGGTATAAACACTGCAACAGTGATGAATGAAAAAGTTATGGAAGTCAAATATAAATAGTCCAGCGCAGGAAATAACGCAAAATGCGAAAAACTACTGATGTGAAATAAAGGCTGTCGACATCAACCACTCAGACCAACTTCATAAAGAAAACACTGTTTTTAACCTGTTGTTGTTGTAGTCTTCAGTCCTGAGACTAGTTTGATACAGCTCTCCATGCTACTCTATCCTGTGCAAGCTTCTTCACCTCCCAGTACTTACTGCAACCTACATCCTTCTGAATCTGCTTAGTGTATTCACCTCTTGGTCTCCCTCTACGATTTTTCCCCTCCACGCTGTCCTCCAACACTAAATTTGTGATACCTTGGTGCCTCAGAACATGTACTACCAACCGGCCCCTTCTTGTCAAGTTGTGCCACAAACTACTCTACTCCCCAATTCTTTTCAATGCCTCCTCATTAGTTATGTGAAGTTTCCATATAATCTTCTGCATTCTTCTGTAGATCCACATTTCGAAAGCTTCTATTCCCTTCTTGTCCAAACTATTTATCGTCCATGCTTTACTTCCATACATGACTACACTCAATACAAATAGTTTCAGAATCGAATTCCTGATACTTAAATCTACACTCGATGTTAAATTTCTCGTCTTCAGAAACGCATTCCTTGCCACTGCCAGTCTACATTTTATATCCTCTCTACTTCGACCATCATCAGTTATTCTGCTCCCCAAATAACTTAACTCCTTTACTACTTTAAGTGTCTCATTTTCTAATCTAATTACCTCAGCGTCACTCGACTTAATTCGACTACATTCCATTATCATCGTTTTGCTTTAGTTGATGTTCGTCTTATATCCTCCTTTCAAGACACTGTCCATTCCGTTCAGCTGCTCTTCCAAGTCCTTTGCTGTCTCAGACAGAATTACAACGTCATCGGCGAACCTCAAAGTTTTTATTTCTTCTCCATTGATTTTAAACCTTCAGAATTTGAAAGAGTATTCCAGTCAACATTGTCAAAAGCTTTCTCTAAGTCTACAGATGCTACATACGTAGGTTTGCCTTTCCATAATCTTTCTTCGAAGTAAGTCGTAACGTCAGTATTGAATCACGTGTTCCCACATTTCTACGGAACCCAAACTGATCTTCCCCAAGGTCGGCATCTACCAGTTTTTCCATTCGTCTGTAAAGAATTCGAGTTAGTATTTTGCAGCTGTGACTTATTAAACTGATAGTTCGGTAATTTTCACATGTATAAACACCTGCTTTCTTTGGGATTGGAATTATTATATCCTTCTTGAAGTCTGAGGGTATTTCGCCTGTCTCATACATCTTGCTGACCATATGGTAGAGTTTTGTCACTACCGGCTCACCCAAGGCCTTCACTACTTCATCCCTCAGAGCTACCCGTTCTTCTTCTTCTTCTTCTTCTTCTTCTCTTCTTCTTCTTCTTCTTCTTCTTCACTTCTTTCACCCATTCCTGTCAATTGTTTCCTTATGCTTTCCCTGGAACTCTGTACAACCTCTGGTTCTTTCAGTTTATCCAAGTCCCACCTCCTTAAATTTCCACCTTTTTGCAGCTTCTTCAGTTTTAATCTACAGTTCAGAACCGAACGATTGTGGTCAGAGTCCACATCTGCCCCTGTAAATGTCTACAATTGAAAACCTGGTTCCTAAATCTCTGTCTTACCATTATATAATCTATCTGATACCTTTTAGTATCTCCAGGGTTCTTCCAAGTATACAACCTTCTTTCATGATTCTTGAACCAAATGTTAGCTATTATTAAGTTGTGCTCTGTGCAAAATTCTACCAGACGGCTTCCTCTTTCATTTCTTAACCCCAATCCATATTCACCTACTGTCTTTCCTTCTCTCCCTTTTCCTACCGTCCAATTCCAGTCACCCATGACCTAAATTTTCGTCTCCCTTCACTACCTGAATAATTTCTTTTATCTCATCATACATTTCATCAATTTCTTCATCTGTAGAGCTGGCAGGCATATAAACTTGTACTACTGTAGTGGGCGTGGGCTTCGTGTCTATCTTGGCCACAATAATGCGTTAACTATGCTCTTTGTAGTAGCTTACCTGCACACCTATTTTTTTCGTTATTACATCTACTCCTGCATTACCCCTATTTGATTTTGTATTTATAACACAGTATTCACCTAACCAAAAGTCTTGTTCCTCCTGCCACCGAACTTCACTTATTCCCACTATAAATTTAACCTATCCATTTCCCTTTTTAAATTTTCTAACCTATCTGCCCGATTAAAGGATATGACATTCCACGCTCCGATCCCTACAACGCCAGTTTTCTTTCTCCTGATAACGACGTCCTCCTGAGTAGTCCCCGCCCGGAGATCCGAATGTGGGACTATTTTACCTCCGGAATATTTTACCCAAGAGGACGCCATCATTTAACCATACAGTAAAGCTGCATGCCCTTGGGAAAAATTACTGCTGTAGTTTCCCCTTGCTTTCAGCCGTTTGCAGTACCAGCAGAGCAAGGCCGTTTTCGTTAATGTTGCAAGGCCAGATCAGTCAATCATCCAGACTGTTGCCCCTGCAACTACTGAAAAGACTGCTGCCCCTCTTCAGGAACCACCCGTTTGTTTGGTCTCTCAACAGATACCCCTCCGTTGTGGTTGCACCTACGGTACGGCCATCTGTATCGCGGAGGCACGCAAGCCTCCCCACCAACGGCAAGGGGGGAGGGACTTTAACCTAAAAGAATCAATAAATGTACAAACGTGTGTTCCAATTTACAGAATAGCACAGAAAATGCTTTGTAAATAAAAGCGAAACGCGACTGGTGTAATTCTTTTTAATTACATTGCAATCACCTCAAGACAGAACCTATAATAACAGATACATCGAAATGCTTTTGGAGTTTGTGAACCAGTTATACGATGAAGAAGTTACCCTCGGCTGTTACCAAGAGGATTTCTTCCCATGCCGCAGGTCTCGAGTGACTGAGTGAGGTGGAATCGTTTTTCTCTGACAGAAATTTTGAAAGGACTGGGGCCCTGAGGTTACCTAAATGAACACCACCCGACTTTTTCCCCTGGAGAGGTCAAAATGCAAGGTTTACGAGAACAAACCCCACAACTTGGAACATTTACAAAAGGACGCCATCGGTAAAATAGAGGCAGTGGTACCGGAGGTTCTGGCGACAACATTCGAGAATCTGCGTGGTCGTGTTCAACTGTGTTCACACGTCGGTGCGGTCAGCACCTTCTATGATTCACCTTTATTTCCCCACGAACAAGGTATAACACGCCCATTTCATTTCGCTTCCTGATCTTTATGAGAAGACTATAAGTTGTAGTTTAAGCAAATATTAGTTTGTGGGACTTCCGTGGAGTGAGACTCCCTGTACTTTCACAGAACGAAGAGTGACTGCAGTAATAAAAAGAATTAATTACAATCACTGTCAAAGGAGCCACAGGAGACAGTTGGTCCCTTATACCAAAACACTCAGATGCTCCTGGAAAGGCTCTGATAATTTATTGGTGTCTAAGCTACCCCTTAAGTCTTCCTGTGGAACCACCCACAAATATTAACACGATCTACCAGGTGATCAAAAAGTCAGTATAAATTTGAAAACTGAATAAAACACAGAATAATGTAGATAGAGGGGTACAAATTGACACGCAGGCTTGGAACGACGTAGGGGTTTTATTAGAACCAAAAAAAAATACAAAAGGTCTAAAAATTTCCGACAGATGGCGTTTCATCTTATCAGAATAGCAATAATTAACATTACAAAGTAAGACAAAACAAAAATGATGTTCTCTACACGAAATGCTCAATATGTCCACCATCATTCCTCACCAATAGCTGTAGTTGAGGAATAATATTGTGAACAACACTGTAAAGCATGTCCGGAGTTATGGTGAGGCATATGCGTCGGATGCTGTCTTTCAGCATCCCTAGAGATGTCAGTCGATCACGATACACTTGCGACTTCGGGCAACCCCAAAGCTGGGGACCTGGGAGGCCAAACATGACGAAGGTAGCGGCTGAGCACACGATCACCACCAAACGACCCGCGCAAGACGTCTTTCACGTGTCTAGCAATTTGGGGTGGAGCGCCATCCTCCATAAACATCGTACGTTCCAGCAGGTGTTTATCAGCCAGGCTAGGGATGATGCGATTCTGTAACATATCGGCGTACCTCTCACCCGTCACGGCAGCAGCTACAAAACCAGAATCACGCATTTCCTCGAAGAAAAAAGACCCAGTAACGGTAGATGTAAATCCAACCCATACCGTGACTCTCTTCGTACAATGGAGTTTTCACGACAGTTCTAGGATTTTCGGTTGCCCAAATTCTTCAGTTGTGGGCGTTGACAGACCGTCGGAGCGTGAAAGTAGCACGTTACTCAACCAATTGTCATCCGCCATCTATTGAAACGCCCACACCGCAAATTCCCTCCGCTTCACTAAATCGCCATGTTAACAGTTCATGATGCCGATGGATTTTGTACAGATAGCTTCGGAGGGTATGCTTAAGTGCCAATCGAACAGTATGGAATGCCGATGCGACGTCCGACTGCACGAGCGCTGACTTCCCCGTGCATAGACGAACCCGCTACAGTCTCCATTTCGTAATGAACTGTCTCAGCAGCATTACGCATTGTGTTCGGTCGGCCACTACGGGGTCTATCGTCTAAACAACCCGTGACTTCGCACTTTGAAATCATTCTCTCCATAGCTGCATTAGTGAAGTCAACGGACCTTTACCCGTTCGAATCCCCTTCCTTTGGCGATAGTATCTTAACGCTCAACTGGCACATTCCTCATTCTGATAATACACCTTCACTAAAAGCGCCTTTTCAGGTAATGTCAACACGCTGCGACTGCTGGCGCATCTGATTCTCTCTCATTACAGCTCCTTTTATACACGATTGTCATGCGCAGGCACTGGCATTTTGCTGTCCAGCGCCATCTGTCTGACATTTTGTGAACTTTTTGTTCTAATAAAACCCCCTGTCATTCAAAGAATGTGTCAATTTTTACCTCTCTATCTACATTATTCCGTCGTTTATTAAGTCTTCAAATCTATACTGACTTTCTGATCACACGGTATATCATACACGAACAGTAAGTTCGTATTACATCTCAAAACGAAGTACAATACAGCTTATGGACTAATACGACATCCGTACATGGTAGAACCGCGTTGATTCATACCTGACCCTTAGTTTATTCTCTGATGACCTTTCGTGCTTACTAAATGAACTTTTACCGAACTACGCTCTCTGGATCTTCTCTGTTCCCTCTATCGGTCCTATCTGGTACGGACCCGAGACTAACGAATAGTAACGTAATGAAACGTGAAACTTCCTGGCAGATTAATACTATGTGCCGGACCGAGACTCGAACTTGGGACCTTTGCCTTTCGCAGCCAAGGATCTTATCAGCGCACACTCCGCTGCAGAGAGAAAATCTCCTTCTGGAAACATACCCCAGGCTGTGGCTAAGCCAATTGTCCGCAATATCATTTCTTCGAGGAGTGCTAGTTCTGCAAGGTTCGCAGAAGAGCTTCTGTGAAGTCTGGAAGGTAGGAGACGAGATTCTGGCAGAATTGAAGCTGTGAGGACGGGGCGTGAGTTGTGCTCGCGTGGCTCAGATGGTAGAGCACTTGCCCGCGAAATACAAAGGTCCTGAGTTCGAGTCTCGGTACGGCAGTTTTAATCTGTCAAGAAGTTTCATATCAGTGCACACTCCACTGCAGAGTGAAAATCTCATATTACTAACGTAATGGTCAAAAGAGGATTTTATGAGGTAACTTCTTTGTGGTTGGATTACAGTTCCTGAGGTTTTCTCCAGTGCATCTCAGTCTGGCTTCTGCCTTACCTGAGATTAGTCCTATATGTTCATTCCATTTTAAATATCTCTGTAAGCATATTCCTAGATAGTAAGCGGATTTTACTGCTTCCAGCGTTTCTTCTGGAATCATCTAATTGTAACAGTAATGGGCATATCCGCCTATGAATGTCGCCAACTTTGGCACGACCTACCATCCTCAACGCACTATTCATTCGTTTGTAAAATACATGTGTAGGTATAGATGTATTACTGTGCAGTCTCCTACCATCTGTATTGCCCTGCAGTTTTTGGTCAGCCAGTCAATCTCCAGGTATAAAACCTGCGAGCTCTGCCATACAACGAACCTGTATGCCTGATACGGGAATAGCTAGGTATTAAACACCATAAAGCCATTAATTTCAGTCTTTTTTGTGAATTGACTAATATATTAATTTTGCCATGGATTTACGTAGTTGTATTGCCCGTTGAGGTCGTATGATGAGGGATCATCAGCTTCCGAATCCGAAGTTACACATAAAAGCACAGCTATACTGATAACTTAAAAAAAATGACTGACATATTAGAAAAATTAGAGTCAACCGTGCATGTCATTACTTTTATGAGCCAAAAACAGACTCCTATGAACCAAGAACGGACTTCTATGGGTAAAGTACAAATAAGTATGCTGGAAGAGCAAGTCCATCTTTCTGGAAACATAAGCACAACGGATTCGATTGCAGAAAAAATGAATTCGGTAGATTCTATTGCTTAAAAGGTTAGTCATGCTTCATACTTTTATTGTTCTTGCTACCTCTTGTGCCTTGTCTTTTAGCACACTACAATAGCGAAACAAGTATGTGTCCCCAGAAAGGCCAATGAGACCAGTAAATTTGTTATGATTAAATACTAATATGTTTCGTGATCTGCAGTGAGGTAACGATATATTTCTATTCTCAGGCTGTCCAGGGACGAAGACGACATAAGAGAGAAGAGTTCGCGTTCTTCATGTCGTGGAATTATTCGCTTTTGTGGCGGGTTCCGCCATGTATAATTAGCCACCGTGACAAGAAGAGTTAGAATATTATTGCGGAATAGGATACTTATGTCAAACCTATCTAATACTGTATACAAATTCGTGCTTGGAGTTGTGTCAACTTTCGGGCTCGAAGCAATAACAACTAAATAGATAAAAAAAATTCCACTTCTTCCGTCAATTCCGATTTATTGATAAAGCCGCGCGGGATTAGCCGAGCGGCCTTAGGCGCTGCAGTCACGGACTGTGCGGCTGGTACCGGCGGAGGTTCGAGTCCTCCATAGGGCATGGATGTGTGTGTTTGTCCTTAGGATAACTTAGGTTAAGTAGTGTGTAAGCTTAGTGACTGATGACTTTAGCAGTTAAGTCCCATAAGATTTCATGCACATTTGAACATTTTATTAATAAATTTAGATCAGATTTGTAAAACTACTGTAGTGTAGAACAGACTACCATCAGTAAGTGTAGACTAGCTAACTCCTAGCAGCTTTGCTCAGTTAAGATTGTGCCAGCGTTACCACTATATTAGGTGTATTGCGTAACTGTTGGGCGTTAGCTCATAATGATCGCTTTCCTTACGTATGTGATCTGTATTTCAGTAGATTCCCCAAAAACCGGTGAACTCTCTGGGAACTGAATGAGGATACAAATAGAGCCAGGGAACCTATGGAATATTGTTGTTCTGAAATTATCAATGTTTAATTCAGGTTTATTCGAATACTGTTGACTTCTAACGTAAAACAGAGGTATGTTGCTGTTGTGGTTGGCAGGAGAGCCAACCGTTTTCCTAAAGGAGGCCGAAATGCACGAATTTTAGCTCACGCAAGCTGGCGTGAGATCTGGAACATGACAAGGGAATTAGAATAGAAAAACGGACGTAGCTGGTGGAATACTTAACTTTAATCCCTTAATGGAGAACGTCGCTCTTTATGGTACATTATTCACAATATCAATAGTACGGATACTGGCGCCTCGCTAGGTCGTAGCAAATAACGTAGCTGAAGGCTATGCTAAGTATCGTCTCGGCAAATGAGAGCGTACAAGTCAATGAACCATCGCTAGCAAAGTCGGTTGTACAACTGGGGCGAGTGCTAGAAAGTGTCTCTACACCTGCCGTGTGGCGGCGCTCTGGCTGCAATCACTGATAGTGGCGATACGCGGGTCCGACGTATACTAACGGCCCGCGGTCGATTTAAAGGCTACCACCTAACAAGTGTGGTGGCTGGCGGTGACACCACGGACTGCACATGCCTCGGAAGATCCAACGGAGTCGACCGACCACCGTGTCATCCTCAAATGACAGGCGTCACTAGATGCAGATATGGAGGACCATGTGTTCAGCACACCGCTCACCCGGCCGTTGTCAGTTTTCATGATCGGAGCCGCTACTTCTCAATCAAGTACCTTCTGAATTGGCCTCACAAAAATTGAGTGCACCCCAATTAGCAACAACGTTCGGCAGATTTGGGCGGTCAACCACCAAGTGCTAGATAACCCCGACAGCGCTTAACTTTAGTGGTCTGAGGCGAAACGGTGGCACCTATGTTGCTGTAGGCAATCCTATGTTATGCTGTTCTAGTGTATCTTCTCACAGCCCATCCATAGAGGGGATACGATAACCAATTTTTCAAAGAATAATTGGCGTGGGACGTGGCATTATTTTATCAGCGCCAAGTAGTGTTATAGTACAATAAACGATTTTCAGTAGTTGCCACGAGGAGGAAGGAGTTATACGAGGGGGGACCCAAAAGAAACCGGACTCCCAGGGCGCTGCCACTCTTAGACGTAGTGCAGGGTGCTCACGCTAGATGGTGTTAGTAGAGACCTCCATAAACAGCTGTGCAGACGGCGTCAGTGGAGAGCTGAACGTGCAAGTGTGGTATTGTGTTTCTCTGACTGCTGGCGGGTTACCTCTGCGAAGTCGTTATGGCAAATTTAAAAGAACGAAGAGTGTGTGTGAAATTGTGTTTCCTGCTTAAAAAAGCTGCAACGGAGACACACCAAATGCTTCAGGAAGCTTTCCAGGAAGACGCTATGAGCCGCACACAGGTTTTCGAGTGGTTTGGGCGCTTTAAACGTGGTGAGATGTGTGTTGAAGACCGAGCTCGTTCTGGACGCCCTTCAACATCGCGAAATGAGAACATTGAAAGGGTCCGCCAAAAGATCAACGAGGATAGTCGCCAAACGATCGACCAAATTTCAGCAGAGACAGGAATCAGTTGGAGCTCGTGCCAGCGGATTTCGAGTGAGGATTTGCACATGAGACGTGTTGCTGTTAAATTTGTTCCGCGCCTTCTCACATAGGAGCAAAAAACCATCTGCATGAATGTGTGTCAGGACTTGAAAACAGAGATTACCCGTGATCCAAACTTCTTGAACAAAGTCACTACAGGGGATGAGAGTTGGTGTTACTGGTAAGACCCAGAAACCAAGCAAGCGTCAATCCAATGGAGGACTCCCAACTCTCCCAGACCAAAAAAAGCAAGGCACTTGAGGTCAAATGTGAAGATGATCATTGCCTTTTTTATGTTCGTGGAATTGTGCATCGGGAATTCGTACCCCCTGGCCAGATTGTCAGCACTTTTACTTTGATGTTTGAAGGCGTCTGAGAGAGGATGTGAGGAGGAAACGCAAGAACTTTGGCGATCAGGTGACTGGTTTCTGCATCACGACAACGCTCCAGCACACACAGCCTTACTAGTGACCCACTATTTGGCATCTCAGAGGTGGTCTGTCGTTCCTCATGCCCCGTACTCGACCCCTTGCGACCTTTTCCTATTTCCACGAATGAAAAAAACGCTAAAAGGGGAGCGTTATGAGGATGTGGAGGCGGTAAAAACAGCTACGCAAAGGGCACTGGACAATATCAAACTTGAAGAGTTCCTAACATGCTTCCAACAGTGGGAAAAGAGACTTGACAAGTGAATCACATGTAATGGAGATTATTTTGAAGATGACTGAAGTAATTTTGTAAACAGTATAAGTAGGCTGTTTAGGTTTTTATGTTGGTACCGCGATGTAGCGCTCTATATGAAAATCTCTGACTGTGCTGTGTGCAGTGTCTGGTTTGCATTGTTGAAAAATTCTCTATTGTGTTGTGTAGTCGGCTGTTAACAGCGCGTAGCGTTGCGCAGTTGGAGGTGAGCCATCAGCAGTGATGGATGTGGGGAGAGAGACGGCGGAGTTTTCAGAACGGATGATATGGACATGTTTCCATCAGAGACAGTAAATTTGTAAGACTGGATGTCGAACTGATATATATTACGACTTTTGAACACTGCTAAGGTAAATACATTGCTCTTTATCAAAATCTTTCATTTGCTAACTATGCCTATCAGTAGTTAGTGCCTTCAGTAGTTAGAATCTTTTATTTAGTTGGCAGTATTGGCGCTCGCTGTATTGCTGTAGTTCGAGTAACGAAGATTTTTGTGAGGTAAGTGATTCATTAAAGGTATAGGTTATTGTTAGTCAGGGCCATTCTTTTGTAGGGATTATTAAAAGTCAGTTTGCGTTGCGCTGAAAATATTGTGTGTCAGTTTAAGCACAGTCATTTATAATTTTTCGAAGGGGACGATACATAAATGAAAGATTTTGATAAAGAACAATGTATTTACCATAACAGTGTTCAAAAGTCATAATATATATCAGTTCATGACATCCAGTCTTAAAAATTTAATGTCTCTGACGGACACACGTCCAGATCATCCGCTCTCAAAACTCCGCCATCTCTCTCCCCACATCCACCACTGCTGGCGGCTCACCTCCAACTGCGCAACGCTACGCGCTGTTAACAACCAACTGCCCAACACAATAGAGAGTTTCTCAACAATGCAAACCAGACACTGACTGCACACAGCACAGTCAGTGATTTTCATATAGAGCGCTACATGGCGTTACCAACATAAAAAGCTAAACAGTCTACTTATAAGAGGTTCATCAATTTTTTTCTGACAACACTCCTGTTTCTTTTGCCTCCTCCCCCCCCCCCCCCCCCCCCCGTATTCGACAGGAAAAACGTGTTTTCTTGCATGTCGAGAGCTATTGATCACATTCACTTGAAGGCCCTCCTCCTCCTCAAGGCGCCGCAGACGACTTGTGTTGGAGGCCGTGTAAGAAGTGCGGAACTGTGGTACCTGGCCTCGAATTCGACTCTCTCTCATGCACTTTCAGTTCGACACTGCAACCCTAGAACGCGCGAAAACGAGACGCAGGGCGAAGGGCGAGTACTGAGGTCGCCCGCTCTGGGTCCGGAGCACTGGTACAGTTACTCCGGTGACGAAGGGCGGAATTACGCGTGGCTGTTCGCCGCCCCAGACCTCACAAGGAGACGGCACGACCGTGGGGTCGGGGATTTGTCCGAAATTTTGTGTGGTGAGAGAGTACCCCTAACACCTCACGTGGTTAGAATATTAGGACGCACTACTCGGAAAATCCCGGGAAAAATCAATGCAAAATTTCTTACGTGGCTTATGAGTATAAAATGTTAGTCCATCGCCGAACCGCCCTCTGGCCTACGTGGTTAGCGCTCAGACCCTTACGCCAGAGGTCTTGGGTTCGATTCCTCCTGCAGCGTTTTTTTTTCTTTTCTTCTGTTGGTTGCAAAATTGCAGCGCATTGTCCCCATCTGTGGACTCAGTGAACTTTTTACCAGGCAGTGCCGGTCAACTGCTGTTTGTGCATGAGAAATCGTTTGGAAACTTTCCTCATGTCAGCTCGTGGTAGGTGTCGCCACCGGCGCCAACCTTGATTGAATGCTCCGGAAAGCTAATAATTTGCATATCACAGCATCTTCTTCCTGCCGGTTAAATTTCGCGTCTGTATCACGTTATCTTCGTGGTGTAGCAATTTTAATGGCCAGTAGTGTACTTTACTATCATCTGTTTACACTGTTTTATGGCAAAATAAACAAACTGCAAAATTTCCATTTGTTGCTTTAATTTTGGACGCCCATGTGGTATCACCACATACACAGAGAGATCAAAATGAGGGAACGCTCGAAAAGTATGCGACACACGTAGTGTATAGATAACGCGGTTACGACCTGAACTGACCTCATCTACTAGGAAAGCTACCGTCGTCTACGATCAGGGTAGTCTACAGGAGCCTATGTCGGTTTTACAACCATACAGCTAAACCGAGACTAGGAAGACCACATGTACTGCCGCGCAGCGACCGTGGAGCACTGCTCAGGTTGGTTCTAACAAAACCGTAATAAACCAGCGGAAGGAATCACTGATGAACTCCGAAATGCTACCTTAAGACTAGCTAGTTCGATGACTGTGTGTAAAGCCGCCGGCACACGGACCGTGCATCCGAACGTCGAGCGTTGAGCGTGCCGAGTATCTGACGTCATAGCGTGGAACAGCACGCTCTGGAGTCTTTCCGAACGTGCAGAGGATTATCTGGCATGTCTTATTCTGAGCGGGCGTCTGAGCGTCGACCAATATGTCACAACGTCACCTACGTCATACGCACGCCCTCTCCCTTCAGTACTGAGTTGAGAGACGCCATATTGGCATTCATTTCAAGTCTGTATGTATATATGCCGTTTCTGAGGAATAGCAAATTGAGGATCACTGGAAAAACCCGTTGTTAACTGTGTGGTTCGTTCCAATAAAATAATGAGAAACATCATATTCGTGGCAAAATAATTGTGACTTGCGTATTATGAGAGTAAGCTATTTGAAGGCAGTGACACGCTGAAGATCCACCCAAAACGCATTGTTCTTGGTACAATTTGTTATAATTAAACTTCAATTAGTAAGCTAGGGCTCACATAATAGGATTAGCCGACACGGTAGCTCTGCGTCTTCACTCAGAGGATTAGCTCCCTCTGTAATAATAAAAAAAAACTGAGTTAATCGCTCAACAACGAACTTAAACGGATGTCTTAGGACGTCCGCGCCGAGCAGACCCAACGAACGCAAGCGAACAAAATGAAAAAAAAAAAAGAGTAGGGTCACTCCTCTATTAATTTGTATGCTGAGGCGGTGGTTCGCGTCTGAACACTTACAACTTGTTTTCTTAACATTCGCGTTTTTATTAGTTTCTGATACATTATTATTTGTTTAATATAATTATACACTACAATATTTGATGTTACGTAAATACAATTTCACCTTTTTTTGGGGGCCGGCTGGTGTGGCCGAGCCGTTCTAGGCGCTTCAGTATGAAACCGCGCGACCGCTATGGTCTCAGGTTCGAATGCTGCCTTGGGCATGCATGTGTGTGACGTTCTTAGGCTATTTACGTTTAAGTAGTTCTAAGTTCTAGGGGACTGATGACCTCATGTGTTAAGTCCCATAGTGCTGAGAGCCATTTGAAACCCCCCCTTCCGCTTTTTTTTTTTGAGGGGTGACTGTTCGATTAATCTACAGGACCGTTTGCGCTACTTGTATAAATACGCTTTGCTCCTTTTTCTTATAAGCTTCGCAATTCACATGCTGGAAAGATTCTCCTACTGGGAAGGAACGGTGGTCAAGTAAGACTGACCTCGGGATTTTACTAAAAATGTAGGAATGATGAAATAATGTTTCTTATGCGGAGAAGTATTCCAGATTTGCACCGTACTGTTTGTAACGGAACTTATTAGCATGTGTCCTTATTGATTGGACATGGTACTTTCCTTTTCGTGGAAGATGGAGGAAATATGCGTTTTAATAGAGCTAACGTGGGTTTTATGCGCCCCCGTTGAGTAAACAGTATGATTTACGAACTAGAAACATCCCTGAACTGTCGCTGGAGTGCGTTGCGATCGCGTATACCACGTTGGGGCCCACGTACCGTATGCACGAGTCACATCGTTCGTGAGCGTTCAGCACCACGTTGAACTTGGCACGCTCAACGTTAGCGTTCGACAGCACGGTCCGTGTGCCGACGGCTTAAGCCTTAAGCCCTAAGTCTTAAGCTACTCCCTACGCCTTAAGCCTTAAGGCGTAGGGAGTAGCTTGAAATTTAGGGCGGACTTCAATGCGAGATTCTTATGTGTTCGGAATGAAACTGTCTCGAAACCTGGCATAAAATCCAAAGAGATTCTGGTCGTTTTGAGTTAACGAGAATTTCGCTCCCATTTAAGTATATGACCGAAACAGTCACCCTTCAGGAATTATGAAGCGAACCCTGTCGTCCAGCACCGGATGCCACGAGATGCGGAAAGCCACAGGCGTCTATTGGCGATCGAGGCTGTAGAGTGAGAGAGACGAGAACCTACGTCATATTCCAACACAGTACAGTGCTTTTATGGCCAAGGAGACGTGTTGTTGTGGTTTTCAGTCCTGACACTGGTTTGATGCAGCTCTCCATGCTACTCTATCCTGTGGAAGGTTCTTCATCTCCCAGTACCTACTGCAACCTACATCCTTCTGAATCTGCTTAGTGTATTCATCTCTTGGTCTCCCTCCACGATTTTTACCCTCCACGCTGCCCTCCAATACTAAATTGGTGATCCCTTGATGCCTCAGAACATGTCCTACCAACCGATCCCTTCTTCTGGTCAAGTTGTGCCACAAACTTCTCTTCTCCCCAATCCTATTCAATACCTCCTCATTAGTCACGTGATCTATCGACCCTATCTTCAGCATTCTTCTGTAGCACCACATTTCGAAAGCTTGTATTCTCTTCTTGTTCAAACTAGTTATCGTCCATGTTTCACTTCCATACATGGCTACACACCATTCAAATTCTTTCAGAAACGGCTTCCAGATACATAAATCTATACTCGATGTTAACAACTTTCTCTTCTTCAGAAACGCTTTCGTTAAAATTGCCAGTCTACATTTTACATCCTCTCTACTTCGACCATCATCAGTTATTTTGCTCCCCAAATAGCAAAACTCCTTTACTACTTAAAGCGTCTCATTTCCTAATCTACATCCCTCAGCATCACCCGACTTCATTCGACTACATTCCATTATCTGCGTTTTGCTTTTGTTGATGTTCATCTTATATCCGCCTTTCAAGACACTGTCCATTCCGTTCAACTGCTCTTATAAGTCCTTTGCCGTCTCTGACAGAATTACAATGTCATCGGCGAACCTCGAAGTTTTTACTTCTCCATGAATTTTAATACCTACTCCGAATTTTTCTTTCGTTCCCTTTACAGATTGAATAACATCGGGGAGAGGCTACAACCCCGTCTCACTTCCTTCCCAACCACTGCTTACCTTTCACGCCCCTCGGCTGTTAAAGCTGCCATCTGGTTTCTGTACAAATTGTAAAAAGCCTTTCGCTCCCTGTAATTTACCCTGCCATCTTCAGAATTTGAAAGAGAGTATTCCAGTCAACATTGTCAAAAGCTTTCTCCAAGTCCACAAATGCTAGAAACGTAAGTTTGCCTTTTCTTAATCTTTCTCCTAAGATAAGTGGTAAGGTCAGTACTGCCTCACGTGTTCCAACATTTCGACGGAATCCAAACTGATCCTCCCCGAGGTCCGCATCTACCAGTTTTTCCATTCGTCTGTAAAGAATTCGCGTTGGTATTTTGCAGCTGTGACATATTAAACTGATAGGTAATTTTCACATCTGTCAGCACCTGCTTTCTTTGGGATTGTAATTATTATATTCTTCTTGAAGTCTGAGGGTATTTCGCCTGTCTCATACATATTGCTCACCAGCTGGTAGAGTTTTGTCATGACTGGCTCTCCCAAGGCCGTCAGTAGTTCTAATGGAATGTTGTCTACTCCCGGGGCCTTGTTTCGACTCAGGTCTTTCAGTGCTCTGTCAAACTCTTCACGCAATATCATATCTATTCCATCTTCATCTACATCCTCTTCCATTTCCATAATATTGTCCTCAACTACATCGCCCTTGTATAAACACTCTAAATACTGCTTCCACTTTTCTGCTTTCCCTTCTTTGCTTAGAACTGGGTTGCCATCTGAGCTCTTGATATTCATACAAGTGGTTCTATTCTCTCCAAAGGTCTCTCTAATTTTCCTGTAGGCTGTATCTATCTTACCCCTAGTGAGATAAGCCTCCACATCCTTACATTTGTCCTCTAGCCATCCCTGCTTAGCCATTTTGCACTTCCTGTCGATCTCATTTTTGAGACGTTTGTATTCCTTTTTGCCTGCTTCATTTACTGAATTTTTATATTTTCTCCTTTCATCAATTAAATTCAATATTTCTTCTGTTACCCAAGGATTTCGAGCAGCCCTCGTCTTTTTACCCACTTTATACTCTGCTGCCTTCACTACTTCATCCCTCAGAGCTACCCATTCTTCTTCTACCGTGTTTCTTTCCCCCATACCTGTCAATTGTTCCCTTAGTCTCTCCTTGAAACTCTGGTTCTTTCAGCTTATCCAGATCCCATGTCCTTAAATTCCCACCTTTTTGCAGTCTCTTCAGTTTTAATCTACAGGTCATAACCAATAGATTGTGGTCAGAGTCCACATCTGCCCCTGGAAATGTCCTACAATTTAAAACCAGATTCCTAAATCTCTGTCTTACCATTATATAATCTGATACCTTTTAGTATCTCCAGGATTCTTTTTAGTGTACAACCTTCTTTTATAATTCTTGAACCAAATGTTAGCTATGATTAAGTTATGCTCTGTGCAAAATTCTACCAGACGGCTTCCTCGCATTTCTTAGCCCCAATCCATATTCACCCACTATGTTTCCTTCTCTCCCTTTTCCTACACTCGAATTCCAGTCACCCATGACTTAAATTTTCGTCTCCCTTCACTACCTGAATAATTTCCTTTCTCTCATCAACATTTCATCAATTTCTTCATTATCTGCAGAGCTAGTTGGCATGTAAACTTGCACTACTGTAGTAAGCATGGGCTTTGTGTCTATCTTGGCCACAATAATGCGTTCACTGTGTTGTTTGTAGTAGCTTACCCGCACTCCTATTTTTTTATTCATTATTAAACCTACTCCTGCATTACCCCTATTTGATTTTGTATTTATAAGCCTGTATTCACCGGACCAAAAGTCTTGTTCCTCCTGCCACCGAACTTCACTAATTCCCACTATATCTAACTTTAACCTATCCATTTCCCTTTTTAAATTTTCTAGCCTACCTGCCCGATTAAGGGATCGGGCATTCCACGCTCCGATCCGTAGAATGCCACTTTTCTTTCTCCTGATAACGACGTCCTCCTGAGTAGTCCCCGCCCGGAGATCCGAATGTGGGACTATTTTACCTCCGGAATACTTTACCCAAGAGGACGCCTTCATCATTTATCATACAGTAAAGCTGCATGTCCTCGGGAAAAATTACGTCTGTAGTTTCCCCTTGCTTTCAGCCGTTCGCAGTACCAGCACAGCAAGGCCGTTTTGGTTAATGTTGCAAGACCAGATCAGTCAATCATCCAGACTGTTGCCCCTGCAACTACTGAAAAGGCTGCTGCCCCTCTTCAGGAACCACACGTTTGTCTGGCCTCTCAACAGATACCCCTCCGTTGTGGTTGTACCTACGGCACGGATATCTGTATCGCTGAGGCACGCAAGTCTCCCCACCAACAGCAAGGCCCATGGTTCATGGGAGGAAGGAGACGTAGCAGTGTTAAATACGGTGGACCTGAAATCGGCCATAAATGAAAACATTTATAAGAACTATTTAATGACATAGTAATGCACGGGATCAAGCCACAGAAATTTTAATCTGGCACCCTCCATAAATTTTCATTGTGATCCCAATAAAACTTGAATACTGATCATATATCAGTTGGTAGAGCACTTGCAAGCGAAAGGCAGTCCCGAGTTCAAGTCTCGGTCCGACCCACAGTTTTAATCTTCCAGGAAGATTCATATCTATAATAGTTTATTTTGTACTGTTCAAGTAAGATTAACAAGATTTTTAACACAGACTTGAATGCTAAATTCTGAACGCTTTCGTCGATCCTAACGATCAAAAATGGTTCAAATGGCTCTGAGCACTATGGGACTTAACTTCTGAGGTCATCAGTCCCCGAGAACTACTTAAACATAACTAACCTAAAGACATCACACAGATCCATGCCGGAGGCACGATCCGAACCTGCGACCGTAGCGGTCGCGCGGCTCCAGACTTTAGCGCCTAGAATCGCTGGGGCACTCCGGCTGGCGATCCTAACGATCGACATTTCATATAGAAGCGCATTATTAAAACGAGAAATGGCGTAAATATCAACCCTGTAACTTCATGTGTTTAAAATATATAATAAATTTAAATTATCAGTATTTTCAGTTAAGCATTAGATCATTTTTTCGACACATGCCACCTTATTGAATCATTAGGTATTAGAATATTTGTTGTTATGTTTAGTGCATAATAGTTACTTTCGTTCTTTGTTTATTTATCAGAAAGCTCAATGGTCCACGGCTAATAGCCGTGGCATTCAATACTAAGAAGGAAATTGTATTGGTTTTATGTGAAAGAATTTAACGTTTATTATGTAATGGATGTTATTGTTACACTATTTAAAACTTGAAAACGGTCAAGCTTTGATTATTTAAATATGATAAAATGGAAAATAATGTAGAATAAGATATAGCCAATCAGATGGACGGCTTGAGCAAAAGGGACCTGCCCTAGTCAATTGAGTAATATTCAGCGCACGGGAGACGCGGCCGCGGTCGGTATAAAAGCTCCTTTAAAAATAAATTTGTTTACTACTTCTACTTTCACTAGTCTAATTACCGTTTAGCTCTACAGGACCTTTATAATGAAATGTTTCCCACACCACCTTGTATTGTCTTTCTATGCGTGTGAGTAACTGTATGTTCACTGTTGTGTGTAAATACATACAGCGTACACAGGGCGATGTGTGAAGCAGATAGCGATTACACGCATCCGCTGTTGTTGAAATCTGCTCCAGATGCTGCAGATACCGTGTCGAACTGAAAGTGGTAACCAAAGTACGGAGAAATATTCTTCGGGGCTCGGTTACATAGCAATCAGATTGCTTTCAGTTCTGAGATATTTCCAGGTAGAATTCTGGATTTGAATGATATATGAAGTGACTTTTTCCGAAGAAAGCATCGAACTATTTCACTAGAACTGAACGCTCCCGTCGGAACTGTTCTCAAGCTGGTATTCATTATTAAATCACAATAGAAGTATACGCTGGTTGTAGAATAACACGTACCTTGTTGAAATGAACAGTATTTTATTGTTCTATTAACTGATTTCCTTCCATATACACATATTTTACAATGTGAATCAAAATCTCGCAATGGCGTCGATTTTTACATCACAAGAATTACTCTTAAGAAAAAAAAGCTCTATATCCTAAGAATAATTACGTGAGCGCTGACCGCCACAGAGCAATAAACATTATCTTCGTCTCTCTCTCTCTCTCTCTCTCTCTGTCTCTCTCTCTGTCTCTCTCTCTGTCTCTCTCTCTGTCTCTCTCTCTGTCTCTCTCTCTGTCTCTCTCTCTGTCTCTCTCTCTGTCTCTCTCTCTGTCTCTCTCTCTGTCTCTCTCTCTGTCTCTCTCTCTGTCTCTCTCTCTGTCTCTCTCTCTGTCTCTCTCTCTGTCTCTCTCTCTGTCTCTCTCTCTGTCTCTCTCTCTGTCTCTCTCTCTGTCTCTCTCTCTGTCTCTCTCTCTGTCTCTCTCTCTGTCTCTCTCTCTGTCTCTCTCTCTGTCTCTCTCTCTGTCTCTCTCTCTGTCTCTCTCTCTGTCTCTCTCTCTGTCTCTCTCTCTGTCTCTCTCTCTGTCTCTCTCTCTGTCTCTCTCTCTGTCTCTCTCTGTCTCTCTCTCTGTCTCTCTCTCTGTCTCTGTCTCTGTCTCTCTCTCTGTCTCTGTCTCTGTCTCTCTCTCTCTGTCTCTCTCTCTCTGTCTCTCTCTCTGTCTCTCTTGCGCACTGTCACCGCAAGTTACGCTGCATGATACATCATATCGGGTGGAGATATTTCTGGTCTAGACACCATGCAGTACAGTTCGGCTGGAGACATCACAGGGTACAGCTTTAGGTAAAGGAAGTAAACGACTCAGAAAATTTCGCGTTGTGTGGTATCGCGGGACTTAGTCTCTGAGCTGTGAGCAGCCGCGCGCCTGCTGTGAACTTTTCGCATAGTTAACGAGGTGGAGTATCGAACTTTTATTTCGCGATGAGACTGCGTATGATAAGACTGTGTCAAATGGATACGCGCCCGAGTGCAGCAGTAACGCTAAATACGACCACTTTCGCAATTAGTTTGCCTTGTGAATAAGCATTATTCTAACCAAAGCGAAACTGGGGGCCTACATCGTTTATGAGTCGTTTATTTGGTTCCCGATATTACTATTACTGTTGTTATATGTCATATTAACTTTGTAAGTAGACTGTTTAGGTTTTTATACTGTTAACGCCACGTAGCGCTCTGTATGAAAATCACTGGCTGTGCTGTGTGACGTCTCTGGCAGGTTTGCATTGTTGGAATTTGCTATCGCCCGCATCTCGTGGTCGTGCGGTAGCGTTCTCGCTTCCCGCGCCCGGGTTCGATTCCCGGCGGGGTCAGGGATTTTCTCTGCCTCGTGATGGCAGTTAAGTTAGGTTTAAGTAGTTCTAAGTTCTAGCGGACTGATGACCATAGACGTTAAGTCCTATAGTGCTCAGAGCCATTTGAACCATTTGCTATCCTAGTGTTGGGCAGTTGGCTGTTAACAGCGTGTAGCATTAAGCAGTTGGAGGTGAGCCGCCAGCAGTGGTGGATGTGGGGAGAGAGGTGGCGGAGTTTTGAGAGCGGATGATCTGGACGTGTGTCCATCAGAAAGAGTAAATTTGTAATACTGGATATCATGAACTGATATATATATTATGACTTTTGAACACTATTAAGATAAATTCATAGTTTGTTCTCTATCAAAATCTTTCATTTGCTAACTATGCCTATCAGTAGTTAGTGCCTTCAGTAGTTAGAATCTTTTATTTAGCTGACAGTCTTGGAGCTAGCTGTATTGCAGTAGTTCGAGTAATGAAGATTTTTGTGAGGTAAGTGATTTATGAAAGGTATAGTTTGTTTGTCAGTACCTTTCTTTTGTAGGGATTATTGAAAGTGAGATTGCGTTGCGCTAAAAATACTGTGTGTCCGTTCAAGCACAGTCATTTATAATTTCGACATATGAAACGTCCCCTTGGAAAAATTATAAATGACTGTGCTTAAACGGACACACAATATTCACGTTGGTATGTAGAATGTAGAAGACTGGCAATGTATCGTCTGACATTCATAAAAATATCATCCACACAATTCCGAAGACTGCAAGAGGTGACATTTGCGAGAATTATCGCACAATCGGCTTAACAGCTCATGCATCCAGGGCGGGGACTACTCAGGAGGATGTCGTTATCAGGAGAAAGAAAAGTAGCGGTCTACGGATCGGAGCGTGGATTGTCAGATCCTTTAATCGGACAGGTAGGTTAGAAAATTTAAAAAGAGAAATGGATAGGTTAAAGTTAGATATAGCGGGAATTAGTGAAGTTCGGTGGCAGGAGGAACAAGACTTTTAGTCAGGTGAGTACTGGGTTATAAATACAAAATCAAATAGGGGTAACGCAGGTGTAGGTTTAATAATGAATAGGAAAATAGAAATGCGGGTAAGTTACTACAACCAGCATAGTGAACGCATTATTGTGGCCAAGATAGACACGAAACCTACGCCTACTACAGTCATACAAGTTTATATGCCAACTAGCTCTGCAGATGAAGAAATTGATGAAATGTATGATGAGATAAAAGAAATTATTCAGGCAGTGAAAGGACACGAAAAATTAATAGTCATGGGTGACTGGAATTCGATAGTAGGGAAAGGAAGAGAAGGAAACATCGTAGGTGAATATAGATTGGGGCTAAGAAATGGAAGAGGAAGCCACCTGGTAGAATTTTGTAAGCTATAGGGAAATACAATATCTAAAAGACCCAAGAGGGTATAATAAGACGAAATGCTGGGATTAAAAAAGTGTAAGACGGATGTAGACTTTGGCTTACACTGTTCGATCTGTACATGGAGGGAATAATGATGGAAATAAAAGAAAGATTCAGGATTGGAATTAAAATTCGAGGTGAAAGGATATCAATTATACGATTCGCTGATGACATTGCTATCCTGAGTGAAAGTTAAGAAGAATTACATGATCTGCTGAATGGAATGAGTACTGAATATGGATTGACAGTAAATCGAGGAAAGACGAAAGTAATGTGCAGGAGTGAGAACGGCGAGAAACTTAAAATCAGGATTGATGGTCACGAAGTAGTTAAGGTTAAGGAATTCCGTTATCTAGGCAGCAAAAAACCCATTGCGGGGTGGAGCAAGGAGGACATCAAAAGCCGGCTAGCACTGGCAAAAAGAGCATTCCTGGCCAAGAGAAGTCTAATAGTATCAAACAGAGGCCTTAATTTAATGGAAAAATTTCTGACTATATACGTTTGGAGCACAGCATTGCATGGTAGTTAAACATGGACTGTGGGAAAACCAGAAGAGATTAGAAGCATTAGAGATGGTGCTACAGACGAATGTTGATAATTAGGTGGACTGATAAGGTAAGGAATGAGGAGGTTCTACGCAGAATCGGAAAGGAATATGTGGAAAACACTGATAAGGGACAGGATGATAGGACATCTGCTAAGACATGAGGGAATGACTTCCATGATACTAGAGGGAGCTGTAGAGTGCAAAAGCTGTAGAGTAAAACATTGGAAAACATCCAGCAAATAATTGAGGACATAGATTGCTAGTCCTACCCTGAGATGAAAAGGCTGGCACAGGAGAGAAGTTTGTGCGGTATCAAACCTGTTGGAAGACTGGTGACAAAAAACAAAAGGAACGTCGACATCCGAGGACTTTTGAGACAGCGATCACCTGCCGACGAGTGATGTTTGAAGTGATCGCTGTCTCAAAAATCCTCGGATGTTAGTCTCTGGACGCTGGCCCCTACAAAGGTAAGAATATTCTTACACGTCGGTCAGGGGGCCTGAAGATGGTGTAATATACCGCCGCAATTGGTAGCCCAATAAAATAACAATTTAGAAATTTATACGGCTGGAAGGTGTTTGATCTGACACTATTGTCCAGTTTATGTTCATGGAACTGTAGCCAACACACGGCAGATAGGCCATATCTGCAGTCTACAACTGCTGTAACCAGTGTTACCAGAATTGAGTAATATATTTTACTATTGACTATTCTGTGTTACTTTCATTGTGCTTGTGCTGCCGTAGAACTCAAGCATGCGTCCTACCACGACACATTTGTTAGCCTCTTTCAGCGGCACAGAGATTTTGTTCGGACTACAACACCCACAGTTCCATACTCAACCGAATGGAACACCACCTGACACACACAGTGGTTACGGTTACTACAAGCCACACCACAAGTCGGGAAACGTGACTAAATTTCTAGTAGTTTACTGTCCAGTTGAGATTTTCACTCACAAATGTTGTATTCATATCTTACAGAAACTAGCAATACGGCAATACCAGTCTTTTAAACACACCGCTAACGGCAATCAAGTAAATTATAGCAATACATACAATTTTTACAAAATTTAAAGAACATTAGTAAACAGGCTACTGGCGTAAAAACAGAACTTTGTTAATAAATCACGGTGTGGTAGTTAAGCTACCAATACCGCCATTTAAAAAATGAAACAGGTCTCAGCAAACACGGTTAACGGCAATACAAGGAATTTAAAAAAAATTAAGCAAAAGTGTCCTGGAATATCATTAGAAGGCCACAAATCACCCACTCAGGGATGCTCAGGCTAGGCAGAATACTGACCAATTTAAATACGCCCGTAAACACAATTGCCACTCTCTGGCTGGTCACTGCATCGACTTTTAGCCAGCGAAAACTTGTTATAAGATGGCTTAACTTGCTGACAGAATTAGAGCTAACCTCGTGCAAGGAAACATTACACCAAACAGTCCTGAATGAGCGACCACATGATCAACCAACAAGAAGCATGAATTTACTCATAACCCACGACAGAATAGCGAAACAATTACTGTCAAAACTACACCTCCCATCTGGCAGTAACGAGAGGAGGAGGAAAGATCACTGTCTTCAATTACACCGGTGCTGGGACAGGAAAACCGGTCGCCGGAGGCCACAAGGCTGAAGAGACGCTTGTTACACAAAATTATTACTTAATGATTAAACCTTCCACTAACTTGCAATTATGCTCGAACAGGCAGTACACAACCTCCGATGGCAAGGATCCACACATCCGACCGCTCACGCGTCGCCAGCGTACCCAACACGCCACGGTCACGCGACAACACGCTCTGTCACCGGAGTTCATGTCTTCTTTTAAACTCCAATGTTGACATGGAAGATTTAAAGAAGCTTGTTAACGTCTCACCAAGGCGAAATGAACAGCACCTACTCGTGGGGCGATTCTGCACACAACCAACACGCGGGGAGCTCTTCCGTCAACTCGACCCGCCCGTTACACACAACCGACACACATCACGTGTCGACTCGGTACAACCGACCACGCCTGCTTCGCGCTGGAGAGCCACACTGCCCTCCCGTGTCCACCACAACCTCTCTCCACAACGCCCCTACTTCCGCGCCACCACATGAAGTTACAACCGGTCAAAGACCTCACTTCCTCCAGAGCAGTTTCCCGGAAGAAAAACGCAGATATCAATAGCAGAGGGAAAAGTCAACCAAGCAGCACTTAATGACAGACATCTTATCAAACGGACATGTCAGGGGAAGAAAAGGAAAACCATTGTAATCTAAACACAAGGTGTAGCACGAGTCGATACACGGCCCACGTCCGGTATAAGTCAGAAAGTCTACTCCACTTCCTGCAACAGCGACCTGTCTTACTACCTTCTCTGGTTCCCGCTCCTACAGGAGAATGGGCTGCCATTCCGCTACAGATGTTCAGACACCTCACTGATATTACCGTCAATAGAATTCAAGCAGTCAAAGACGTAAATGGTGGACATATCAGACAGGGAAAAAGAGGTGGTGACGTATAACTCATCGAGAACAGTCTTTGCACCAATGTCCTGGAGTAAAATCTACATCTACATCTATATCTACATCGATACTCAGCAAGCCACCGCACGCTGCGTGGCGGAGGTTATGCTCTACCACTAATTCACATTTCCTTTCATGTTCCACTTGCACACAGAGCGAGGGTAAAGCGACTACCTATATGCCTCCGTATGAGCCCTAATTTCTCGTTTCTTATCTTCGTAGCCCTTCTGCGCAATGTATATTGGTGGCAATAGAATCGTTCGTCTATCAGCTCCAAATTCCAGTTCTCTAAATCTTCTCAGTAGTGTTTCTCGAAAAGAACGCCACTGTCCCTCCAAGGATTCCCATTTGAGTTCCGGAAACATCTGCGTAGCGCCTACGTGTTGTTCGAACCTGCCGGTAACAAATCTAACAGGTCGTCTCTGACCTGCTTCCATGTCCTTCTAACAACACTGCCACAACAAAGGTCAAAATTTGATAATGATTGTGGTGTTGCTCACGCTGCTAAATACTGCCTTTTCCGGCAACAACAGTCATATTAAGTGGCAGGTGTCATTAGAGCACAGTTAATAAAGTCATTTCATGTAATAATGAATAAACTAGGCACTCACCTTTTCGTGTTTCCCACGCTGGTCTCGTTGTGAAATCATGGCTCAATCGTCGAAAATCTAGGTGGTGATGATTCAAAGCTCGGATGCAAAGAGGCCTAGGTGTTATACTGCTATATTCAAAGGTTTTGTAGATGCGCTTCACAAAGCACTCCTGAAGATTACACTTCTGCTGGACAATGGTGATGTAAAAAAAAGTAATCAGCACTCCGAATTTAAGTTACACTTCTTTTTTATTACTTTTTCTGCAATATCACGTAACACACAAAACATAACTTCCCAATATAAAACATATTTGAAAACATATTCCTCACTGTTAATGTTCACATTTTATAAGCTGACTACAATATGCGTCTTTCCAACATCTCGTCCAAGACTTGACCTTCTCAAGGTCCGACTCTCTAACGTCTACTCACGCTCCCAAAAATCAAGAGTTACAATTACGTCAAAGATCATAGTGATAAAAGTAACAATACACATAAGAATAATATCATTGCAATGTAAACATATCGATGTATCACAAATGAAATCAAATCTGAATGTTGTCTCAGAATTATGTTAATTACTTTACGGAAACACAGTAGAATATTGCTGGTATCGAGAGGTTAAGTTGAGGTGCCGTAATGGTTACGTAATTCAAGTACCATTACATCATTCAATTCGAACTGGTACGGATTCCAAACACTCGAGCAGTATTCAAGAACAGGTTGCACCAGAGACCTATATGCGGTCTCCTTTACAGACGAACCACTCTTTCCTAAAATACTCCCAATCAACCGAAGTCGACCTTTCGCCTTCCCCTACCACAGTTCTCACATGCTCATTCCACCTCACATAACTTTGCAACTTTACACCCATACGTTTATACGACTTGACAATGTCAAGCAAGACGTTAGTAACACCCTGTCCGATCATTACTCGCTTGATCTTCCCATCCATCGGCGTTAACGTACATTTATCCACATTCAGGGCCAGCTGCCAATCGTCACACCAATTGGAAATTTTGTCTAACTCGTCCTGTATCTTCATATAGTCACTCATTTTCAATACCTTATCGTACAACATGGCACCATCATTTAATAACCGCTGTCCGCCAAATTATTTATGGAGATAGAAAGCCGGCCGCTGTGGCCAAGAGATCCTAGGCTCTTCAGTCTGGAAACGCGATGTTGCAACTGTCGCAGGTTCGAATCCTGCCTCGGGCATGGATGTATCTGATGTCCTTATGTTAGTTCTTAGTCTAGGGGACTGATGACCACAAATTGATACGTAATCAGCACGGTTTCAGGAAACATCGTTCTTGTGCAACGCAGCTAACTCTTTATTCTCACGAAGTAAAGGCCGCTGTCGACAGGCGATCTCAAGTTGATTCCGTATTTCTAGATTTCCGGAAAGCTTTTGACACCGTTCCTCACAAGCGACTTCTAATCAAGCTGCGGGCCTATGGGGTATCGTCTCAGTTGTGGGACTGGATTCGTGATTTCCTGTCAGGAAGGTCGCAGTTCTTAGTAATAGACGGCAAATAATCGAGTGTTCCCCAGGGAAGCGTCCTGGGACCTCTGCTGTTCCTGATCTATATAAATGACCTGGGTGACAATCTGAGCAGTTCTCTTAGGTTGTTCGCAGATGGTGCTGTAATTTACCGTCTAGGAAGGTCATCCGAAGACCAGTATCAGTTGCAAAGCGATTTAGAAAAGATTGCTCTATGGTGTGGCAGGTGGCAGTTGACGCTAAATAACGAAAAGTGAGAGGTGATACACATGAGTTCCAAAAGAAATCTGTTGCGATTCGATTACTAAATAAATGGTACAATTCTCAAGGCTGTCAATTAAACTAAGTACCTGGGTGTTAAAATTACGAACAACTTCAGTTGAAAATACCACGTAGATACTATTGTGGGGAAGGCGAGCCAAAGGTTGCGTTTCATTGGCAAGACACTTGGAAGATGCAACAAGTCTACACTACACTCGTTCGTCCTCAGAAAATGGCTGCGCGGTGTGGGATCCTTACCAGGTGGGATTGACGGAGGACATCGAAAGGGTGCAAAAAAGGGATGCTCGTTTTGTATTATCACGTAATAGGGGAGAGAGTGTGGCAGATATGATACGCGACTTGAGATGGAAGTCATTAAAGCAAAGACGTTTTTCGTCGCGGTGAGATCTATTTACGAAATTTCAGTCACCAACTTTCTCTTCCGAATGCAAAAATATTTTGTTGAGCCCAACCTAGATAGGTAGGAATGATCATCAAAATAAAATAAGAGAAATCAGAGCTCGAACAGAAAGGTTTATGTGTTCGTTTTTCCCGCTCCATGTTCGGAAGTGGATGGTAGAGAGATAGTATGGTTGTGGTTCGATGAACCCTGTGCCAAGCACTTAAATGTGAATTGCAGAGTAATCATGTAGATGTAGATGTAGTAATGTTTAGTCCCATAGTGCTTAGAGCCATTTGATCCACTTTGTTATTCAGAGAACAACAGCTGTCCTATCTCACTTCCCTGGTGCACTCCTGATGATACCCTTGTCTCTGATGAAGACTCGCTGTCGAGGACAACGTACTGTGTTCTATTATTTAAAAAGCCTTCGAGCCGCTCACACTTCTGTGAACTTATTCCTTATGCTCGTTACCTTCCTTCACAGCCTGCACTGTGGAACCATGTCAAATGCTTTCCGGAAATCTAGAAACATGGTATCTGCCTGTTGCACTTCATGCATAGATTCCAGTACATCGTGTGAGAAAAGAGCAAGCTGAGTTTCACACTATCAGTGCATCGTAAAACCATGCTGGATATTTTTGGTGATATAGTGTACACTGCTCAGACTAAATACAGCTACATCTACACTTATACTCCGCAACGGTGTGTGGCAGAGGGCACTTTACGTGCCACTGTCATTACCTCCCTTTCCTGTTCCAATCGCATATGGTTCGCGGGAAGAACGACTGCCGGAAAGCCTCCGTTTTCGCTCGAATCTTTCTAATTTTACATTCGTGATCTCCTAACGTAAATAAATCTAGTATTTAAACAACTGACAAAAAAAGTTCAAATGTGTGTGAAATCGTATGGGATTTAACTGCTAAGGTCGTCAGTCCCTAAGCTTACACACTACTTAACCTAAATTGTGTGTGCAGTTGGAGTGATGTGGGAGCCCCGATAGCTCTAGATACAACTCTGACAGGTGACACGTACGTAAGCATCCTGTCTGATCACCTGCATCCATTGATGTTCATTGTGCTTTGCGACGGACTTTGGACCAATTCCACCAGACAATACGACACCTCACACGTCTGGAATTGCTACAGAGTGGCTGCAGGAGTACAGAGTTTAAACACATCCATTGGCCACCAAACTCCCAAGACATGAACATATTGAGCATATCTGGGATGCCTTGCAACGTGCTGTTCATAAAAGATATTCATCCCCTCATACTCTTACGGATTTATGGACAGCCATGCAGGATTCAAAAAATGGTTCAAATGGCTCTGAGCACTATGGGACTTAACATCTGTCATTAATCCCCTAGAACATAGAACTACTTAAACCTAACTAACCTAAGGTCATCACACACATCCATGCCAGATGCAGGATTCGAACCACAGAGGTCGCGCGGTTCCAGAATGAAGTGCCTAGAACCACTCGGCCACACCGGCCGGCAGGATTCATGCTGTCAATTTCTTCCAGCACTACTTCAGACATTTTTCGAGTCCATCAGACGTCGTGTGGTGGCACTTCTGCGTGCTCACTTGGGCCTTACGCGATATTACGCAGTTGTACCAGCTTCTTCAGTGTAGGAGTGCACACTTGAGATGGGCAAACTCGTTCATCCTTGAGAACTAGTTCATTGTTGATCGTTCTTTTTTGGGAATCGTTCATTTTTACTCGTTCACCGTTCATTTGTGCTTGGTCTATGGTTCTTATGAAAAACTGAAAACTGGTAGCGTAGGTGACTGAAGGATGGAGGGCACCAAGAGAGGGCACTTGCCTCCCCGCTGGAGTATAGAGTTTTTATTCATTACAGCATTATTACACACTTTTAAAAGTATTTTATGTGATTCTGCAGAACCTCTCGTTTAGCCAACCGTAGTCTTGTGTGGCTGATAGCAGGGAAATCATATAGGGTGACGCACGGAAAACCGGCCCCGAGTACAGACTGCTGGCCAGTTACGGACGATGTGTTGCCCGTTACGAGCAGACACGGCAAACATGTAATAATGAGGCAGTGAAGAAATAACAAGCTAATGCAGGCAACAATTGTGAAACAAAGGATGAGGACGAGTAGAGAGTTGGAGAAAACATGAAAATATCACGCGACGCGCATGGGCTATAGCTCATGTGGCCTTGTAAACCTGTTGGTGGCTGTTTCCCAACTTAAGTGCATTGTATAAAATTCAACGACTTCCACTACATAGCTATGCTACGTTGTAAACAATCATCGTTTACACCTTATAAATACTTCACATCGTCTCTGAGTTCGTAGGCGAAGTAGAGCCTTCGTGGAAGCATAAAATAAAATGCGGTTTTCTCATACTTGCGTCACACGCTTAGTAAAAATTAGGTTTTTATGTTGCATTATTAATGTTAATGCAGCAATAATAATAATAATTAAGTTCGCAGTACTAAAGTTTTTGGTTTTAAAGCTCCTTCTGAACAACTGTTTTTGAGATAATAAGTAAATACGATTTTATGGCACTCTATGTCTTTTCAAACGGAGAGGCACCGCTTTTCCTACTGAGCCAAAATGACCCACAGCCACCATTTTTTCTTTTTTTTTTCAAAGAAACCAAATTAGTAGGTAATGCAAATTGGAAACAACCAAAACTTAAAAACAATTAGATCCTTCTTAAATGTAATGTTTTGTATATGACAGATGCACGAAAATCGTTTTATATTAATTTTCTTACACTAAAAATTAAGCAAATTATTGAAAGTTAGCTGCTAAATCAAGTCGATGAAACCAAAAAAATGTATGAATAACAAAAAAAACTTGCCTTGTTATAAGTATGTTTTCTGCTGTTCATCGATATAATGAAGTGAGCTGACATGTCCTTCTGTTACCTGAAAAGACGTACCTATTACATACAACGTAATTTTTATGTAATTTATGTAACTATAAAATAGTTTTTGATTACGTCGTGGAAGCTAAATAGCCAGACCCAATTGCAAGAACACTTTGGAACACATGTAAAGTAGGCGAGCGCAGTGAACGAAACGAACAACTGGATACTGAACTAACTGGGAGCAGTCGGCAGTGGAACTGAGACAGGTGGTCATGCGAAGAAAGACGAGTGCGGCCGAGGGAGACCGAGACTGAGGCGAGCACGCGACCGAGGCTGGAACGAGGACTGCCCAAGTGACCGTCGCGACCAAAGTGAACTAGTGAACTATGAACCGATCGTTCCTCGTCCCTGGGAACTATCTACATCTACATCTACATCCATACTCCGCAAGCCACCTGACGGTGTGTGGCGGAGGGTACCCTGAGTACCTATATCGGTTCTCCCTTCTATTCCAGTCTCGTATTGTACGTGGAAAGAAGGATTGTCGGTATGCTTCTGTGTGGGCTCTAATCTCTCTGATTTTATCCTCATGGTCTCTTCGCGAGATATACGTAGGAGGGAGCAATATACTGCTTGACTCTTCGGTGAAGATATGTTCTCGAAACTTTAACTAAAGCCCGTACCGAGCTACTGAGCGTCTCTCCTGCAGAGTCTTCCACTGGAGTTTATCTATCATCTCCGTAACGCTTTCGCAATTACTAAATGATCCTGTAACGAAGCGCGCTGCTCTCCGTTGGATCTTCTCTATCTCTTCTATCAACCCTACCTGGTGCGGATCCCACACAGCTGAGCAGTATTCAAGCATTGGGCGAACAAGCGTACTGTAACCTACTTCATTTGTTGTAGGATTGCATTTCCTTAGGATTCTTCCAATGAATCTCAGTCTGGCATCTGCTTTACTGACGATCAACTTTATATGATCATTCCATTTTAAATCACTCCTAATACGTACTCCCAGATAATTTATGGAATTAACTGCTTCCAGTTGCTGACCTGCTATTTTATAGCTACATGATAAGGGTCCTATCTTTCTATGTATTCGCATCACATTACACTTGTCTACATTGAGATTCAATTGCCATTCCCTGCACCATGCGTCAATTCGCTGCAGATCCTCCTGCATTTCAGTACAATTTTCCATTGTTGCAACCTCTCGATACACCACAGCATCATCTGCAAAAAGCCTCAGTGAACTTCGGATGTCATCCACCAGGTCATTCATGTATATTGTGAATAGCAACGGTCCTATGACACTACCCTGCGGCACACCTGAAATCACTCTTATTTCGGAAGACTTCTCTCCATTGAGAATGACATGCTGCGTTCTGTTATCTAGGAACTCCTCAATCCAATCACACAATTGATCTCATAGTCCGTATGCTCTTACTTTGTTCATTAAACGACTGTGGGGAACTGTGTCGAACGCCTTGCGGAAGTCAATAAACACGGCATCTACCTGTGAACCCGTGTCTAAGGCCCTCTGAGTCTCGTGGACGAATAGCGCGAGCTGGGTTTCACACGACCGTCTTTTTCGAAACCCATGCTGATTCCTACAGAGTAGATTTCTAGCCTCCAGAAAAGACATTATGCTCGAACATAATACGTGTTCCAAAATTCTACAACTGATCGACGTTAGAGATATAGGTCTATAGTTCTGCACATCTGTTCGACGTCCCTTCTTGAAAACGGGGATGACCTCTGCCCTTTTCAGATCCTTTGGAACGCTTCGCTCTTCTAGAGACCTACGGTACACCGCTGCAAGAAGGGGGGCAAGTTCCTTCGCGTACTCTGTGTAAAATCGAACTGGTATCCCATCAGGACCAGCGGCCTTTCCTCTTTTGAGCGATTTTAATTGTTTCTCTATCCCTCTGTCGTCTACTTCGATATCTACCATTTTGTCAACTGTGCGACAATCTAGATTAGGAAGCACAGTGCAGTCTTCCTCTGTGAAACAGCTTTGGAAGAAGACATTTAGTATTTCGGCCTTCAGTGTGTCATCCTCTGTTTCAGTACCATTATGGTCACAGAGTGTCTGCACATTTTGTTTTGATCCACCTACCGCTTTGACATAGGACCAAAATTTCTTAGGATTTTCTGCCAAGTCAGTACATAGAACTTTACTTTCGAATTCATTGAAAGCCTCTCGCATAGCCCTCCTCACACTACATTTCGCTTCGCGTAATTTTTGTTTGTCTGCAAGGCTTTGGCTATGTTTATGTTTGCTGTGAAGTTCCCTTTGCTTCCGCAGCAGTTTTCTAACTCGGTTGTTGTACCACGGTGGCTCTTTCCCATCTCTTACGATCTTGCTTGGCACATACTCATCTAACGCATATTGTACGATGGTTTTGAACTTTGTCCACTGATCCTCAACACTATCTGCACTTGAGACAAAACTTTTGTGTTGAGCCGTCAGGTACTCTGTAATCTGCTTTTTGTCACTTTTGCTAAACAGAAAAATCTTCCTACCTTTTTTAATATTTCTATTTACGGCTGAAATCATCGATCTATAAGTAGACCGCCGCGACCGAAGTGAATTATGAACCGATCGTTCTTTGGAATTCGTTCCTCGGTCCTTTCGTTCACCTCGGTGAATCTTTCATTCGCATCTGTTTGTTCGCGAACTACCTATCTCTAATGCACACACAACTTTCCTGGCTAGCGATATAAGCGGGATCAGTAACCTGAAGTCAAATATGAAACCGGGCGTGAACCTCGAGCAAACAAGAGAGAACTACCGAACTAAATAGTCACAGTACTGGTACAGCAAATTGCAACTACAGCCATGGTTACAGCCGATGTTTGGCTCACTAGCAGCCTTTAAATCAAATCGAAAGCTCACCAGACGTATCCCTACAATCATCCAAAAAGGACAGCCGAACTTGTACCAGCCGCTCGGCCTCAGCGACCGGCCCTGTCATGTGTTATTTTAGTTCCAAGCTCGCAGAATTCCGTTTCTCTCTTTTTTCTCCAGATTCTGATGTTAAGTTTACCACTAATCTGGCTTCAGTTTATTACCAATCCGTTTTTTTTTAATCATTGGACTTTGTATTCTATTCAACGCATCGTGTAATTCTTCGCTTCTACCGAGGGTCGTTGATAACTTTCATCCTGAATTGTAATTTCGCTCCTGAACTTTTTTCTTATTTCTAAATCTACATCTACATCCATACTCCGCAAGCCACCCAACGGTGTGTGGCGGAGGGCACTTTACGTGCCACTGTCATTACCTCCCTTTTCTGTTCCAGTCGCGTATGGTTCGCGGGAAGAACGACTGTGTGAAAGCCGCCGTGCGCGCTCGAATCTCTCTAATTTTACATTCCTGATCTCCTCGGGAGGTATAAGTAGGGGGAAGCAATATATTCGATACCTCATCCAGAAACGCACCCTCTCGAAACCTGGCGAGCAAGCTACAACCGCGATGCAGAGCGCCTCTCTTGCAGAGTCTGCCACTTGAGTTTGCTAAACATCTCCGTAACGCTATCACGGTTACCTAATAACCCTGTGACGAAACGCGCCGCTCTTCTTTGGATCTTCTCTATCTCCTCCGTCAATCCGATCTGGTACGGATCCCACACTGATGAGCAATACTCAAGTATAGGTCGAACGAGTGTTTTGTAAGACACCTCCTTTGTTGATGGACTACTCTTTCTAAGGACTCTCCCAATGAATCTCAACCTGGTACCCGCCTTATCAACAATTAATTTTATATGATCATTCCACTTCAAATCGTTCCTCACGCATACTCCCAGATATTTTACAGAAGTAACTGCTACCAGTGTTTGTTCCGCTATCATATAATCATACAATAAAGGATCCTTCTTTCTATGTATTCGCAATAATTACATTTGTCTACGTTAAGGGTCAGTTGCCACTCCCTGCACCAAGTGCCTATCCGCTGCAGATCTTCATGCATTTCGCTACAATTTTCTATTGCTGTATCTTCTCTTTATACTATAGCATCATCCGCGAAAAGCCGCATGGAACTTCCGACACTATCTACTAGGTCATTTATATATATTGTGAAAAGCAATGGTCCCATAACACTCCCCTGTGGCACGCCAGAGGTTACTTTAACGTCTGTAGACGTCTCTCCATTGATAACAACTTGCTGTGTTCTGTTTGCTAAAAACTCTTCAATCCAGCCACACAGCTAGTCTGATATTCCGTAGGCTCTTACTTTGTTTATCAGACGACAGTGCGGAACTGTATCGAACGCCTTCCGGAAGTCTAGGAAAATAGCATCTACCTGGGAGCCTGTATCTAATAATTTCTGGGTCTCATGAACAAATAAAGCGAGTTGGGTCTCACACGATCGCTGTTTCCGGAATCCATGTTGATTCCTACACAGTAGATTCTGGGTATCCAAAAACGACATGATACTCCAGCAAAAAACCTGTTCTAAAATTCTACAACAGATCGACGTCAGAGATATTGTGCATTGCTCGACGACCCTTCCTGAAGACTGGGATTAACTGTGCTCTTTTCCAATAATTTGGAACCTTCCGTTCCTCTAGAGACTTGCGGTACACGGTTGTTAGAAGGGGGGGGGGGGCAAGTTCTTTCGCGTACTCTGTGTAGAATCGAATTGGTATTCCGTCAGGTCCAGTGGACTTTCCTCTGTTGAGTGGTTTCAGTTGCTTTTCTATTCCTTGGACACTTATTTCGATGTCAGGCATTTTTTCATTTGTGCGATGATTTAGAGAAGGAACTGCAGTGCGGTCTTCCTCTGTGAATCAGCTTTGGAAAAAGGTGTTTAGTATTTCAGCTTTACGCGTGTCATCCTCTGTTTCAAAGCCATCATCATCCCGGAGTGTCTGGATATGCTGTTTCGAGCCACTTACTGATTTAACGTAAGACCAGAACTTTCTAGGATTTTCTGTCAAGTCGGTACATAGAATTTTACTTTCGAATTCACTGAACGCTTCACGCAGAGCCCTCCGTCAGTGTTTCATCGATATTCAGACTGAAGAGCAAGGACGAAACAATGCATCCCTGTCTTACATGTTTTCTATTTCTAGCACTTCACTGTTAGTCTTGTAAGTAGGCTGTTTAGGTTTTCTTATTGCTAACGCCACATAGCGCTCTGTATGAAAAATCACTGGCTGTGCTGTGCGCAGTCTGTGGCTAGTTTGCATTGTTGTCTGCCGTTGGAGATGAGCCGCCAGCAGTGGTGGACGTGGGGAGAGAGATGGCGGAGTTTTGAAATTTGTAAGAACTGGTGTCATGAACTTATATATATATATATATATATATATATATATATATATATATATATATATATATATATATATATATATATGACTATTAAGGTAAATACGTTGTTTGTTCTGTATTAAAATCTTTCATTTGCTAACTATGCCTATCAGTAGTTAGTGCCTTCAGTAGTTTGAATCTTTTATTTAGCTGGCAGTAGTGGCGCTCGCTGTATTGCAGTAGATCGAGTAACGAAGATTTTTGTGAGGTAAGTGATTTGTGAAACATATAGGTTAATGTTAGTCAGGGCCATTCTCTTGTAGGGATTATTGAAAGTCAGATTGCGTTGCGCTAAAAACTATTGTGTGTCAGTTTAAGCACAGTCTTGTGTAATTTTTTCTAAGGTGACGTTTCAGTCTTCCATTCTTATTGTTTTGCCTTAGTTCTTGTGCACATTGAATATTATCCGTCTTCCCTGTTGCTTTCTCTCATTTTTCTCAGAATTTCGAACACGTTACAACTTTTTACCTTGTTGAAGTTTTTTTACAAGGCAGTTGCCATGAACGTGTCTAGATTTATAGACACTTTTCTAGCTGGGGCTAGATGAATTGTTTCAACCTTTTGGCCCACAAAACGTACTAATTATTTTATTATACATTCCAAACTGTAATAGTGAATATATCATGATCATGTGTGTAAAGGCAAACTGCTTCAAGATCTATTCTTTTGCACTGTAAGTAGCAAAATTTAAAACGTTGAAACAACAGGGAAATTAAAAGTTTGTCGGGCTATTTGAATCGTAAATGGGGCTACATGAGTCATTGTAAAGTGTCATCAAGTTACACACAACATGGAAGGTAACACTTTTTAATTGTAGCAGTAGTTGTTGGATGAGTTTCTCACACAAATTTCGTGAAACCACACCTTGCACTTATCGCACCTGATCTACTCCCCTTCCTTCACAGCTCTACGGTAACAGAACTGGATCTATAATTCAGGTATGCGGACGAAGGAAGGAATTCCTGTAATGGCATTTTGTTGGGACTGAAGGGGAAAATTAGCGTTCACTCAAATTCTTTTATAGCATTTCCTAAATTAGCATCACGTCTCTAGACAACGTCGAACATTTTACCAAAAATTAGTTTTGTAGTGGCGGCTGAGGGATTGTAGTGTGTAATGAGGCTACATGAATACTTTGATACATAAGAAATAGTACATATTACGTCGCGTTTCAGAAAGTTCCACGAAGAGTGCCGCTTGTGTAGCAACGGTCGTGTAACAGAATGGCGTCCGAGATGGGTGCACGGGCTGAGCAGTAGAATATTTTCTTATTCGTATCCACATAGCCCCACGATTGAGAAAGCCCCACCCCGCCTTAAGTCTGCCGGCACACTACTCGCTTCGCAGCCAGGTTCCAGCTCGGCCGCCTCACCCCGAACGAACTGTTTCACCTTCCCGGTGTCACTGTTACTGCCTTCGCGTCTCCGATCTCGAAGCGAGCCACGCCCTCCTAACGCAAAGATGTTCCAAAGGATCGGAAAAGGGCACAGGTCATCCCCGTTTTCAAGTCAAGTAGGGACGTCGAACGGATGTACACAACTATAGACCTAAATCTCTAACGTCGATCAGTTGTAGAATTTTGGAACACGTATTATATACTCCTGGAAATTGAAATAAGAACACCGTGAATTCATTGTCCCAGGAAGGGGAAACTTTATTGACACATTCCTGGGGTCAGATACATCACATGATCACACTGACAGAACCACAGGCACATAGACACAGGCAACAGAGCATGCACAATGTCGGCACTAGTACAGTGTATATCCACCTTTCGCAGCAATGCAGGCTGCTATTCTCCCATGGAGACGATCGTAGAGATGCTGGATGTAGTCCTGTGGAACGGCTTGCCATGCCATTTCCACCTGGCGCCTCAGTTGGACCAGTGTTCGTGCTGGACGTGCAGGCCGCGTGAGACGACGCTTCATCCAGTCCAAAACATGCTCAATGGAGGACAGATCCGGAGATCGTGCTGGCCAGGGTAGTTGACTTACACCTTCTAGAGCACGTTGTGTGGCACGGGATACATGCGGACGTGCATTGTCCTGTTGGAACAGCAAGTTCCCTTGCCGGTCTAGGAATGGTAGAACGATGGGTTCGATGACGGTTTGGATGTACCGTGCACTATTCAGTGTCCCCTCGACGATCACCAGAGGTGTACGGCCAGTGCAGGAGATCGCTCCCCACACCATGATGCCGGGTGTTGGCCCTGTGTGCCTCGGTCGTATGCAGTCCTGATTGTGGCGCTCACCTGCACGGCGCCAAACACGCATACGACCATCATTGGCACCAAGGCAGAAGCGACTCTCATCGCTGAAGACGACACGTCTCCATTCGTCCCTCCATTCACGCCTGTCGCGACACCACTGGAGGCGGGCTCCACGATGTTGGGGCGTGAGCGGAAGACGGCCTAACGGTGTGCGGGACCGTAGTCCAGCTTCATGGAGACGGTTGCGAACGGTGCTCGCCGATACCCCAGGAGCAACAGTGTCCCTAATTTGCTGGGAAGTGGCGGTGCGGTCCCCTACGGCACTGCGTTGGATCCTACGGTCTTGACGTGCATCCGTGCGTCGCTGCGGTCCGGTCCCAGGTCGACGGGCACGTGCACCTTCCGCCGACCACTGGCGACAACATCGATGTACTGTGCAGACCTCACGCCCCACGTGTTGAGCAATTCGGCGGTACGTCCACGCGGCCTCCCGCATGCCAACTATACGCCCTCGCTCAAAGTCCGTCAACTGCACATACAGTTCACGTCCACGCTGTCGCGGCATGCTACCAGTGTTAAAGACTGCGATGGAGCTCCGTATGCCACGGCAAACTGCTGACACTGACGGCGGCGGTGCACAAATGCTACGCAGCTAGCGCCATTCGACGGCCAACACCGCGGTTCCTGGTGTGTCCGCTGTGCCGTGCGTGTGATCATTGCTTGTACAGCCCTCTCGCAGTGTCCGGAGAAAGTATGGTGGGTCTGACACACCGGTGTCAATGTGTTCTTTTTTCCATTTCAAGGAGTGTATTAGATTATAATGACTTTTCTGGAGACTAGATATCTGCTCTGTAGGAACCAGCATGGGTTTTGAAAAAGACGGTCGAGTGAAACCCAGCTCGCGCTATTCGTCCACGAGACTCAGAGGGCCACAGACACGGGTTCCCAGGTAGATGCCGTGTTTCTTGATTTCCGCAAGGCGTTCGATACAGTTCCCCACTGTCGGTTAATGAACAAAGTAAGAGCATATGGACTATCAGACCAATTGTGTGATTGGATTGATTAGTTCCTAGATAACAGAATGCAGCATGTCATTCTCAATGGAGAGAAGTCTTCCGCAGTAAGAGTGATTGCAGATGTGACGCAGGGGAGTGTGGTAGGACCGTTGCTATTCACAATATACATAAATGACCTTATGGATGACAGCGGAAGTTCACGTGAGGCTTTTTGCGGATGATGCAGTGGTATATCGAGAAGTTGTAACAATGGAAAATTGTATTGAAATGCAGGAGGGTCTGCAGCGAATTGACGCATGGTGCATGGAATGGCAATCGAATCTCAATGTGGATAAGTGTAATGTGCTGCGAATACATAGAAAGAAAGATCCCTTATCATTTAGCTACAATATAGCAGATCAGAAACTCCATAAATTATCTGGGAGAACACATTAGGAGTGATTTAAAATGGAATGATCATATAAAGTTGATTGTCGGTGAAGCAGATGCCAGACTGAGATTCAATGGAAGAATCCTAAGGAAATGCAATCCGAAAACAATCCGTACCAGATAGGGTTGATAGAAGAGATAGAGAAGATCCAACGGAGAGCAGCGCGCTTCGTTACAGGATCATTTAGTAATCGCTAAAGCGTTACGGAAATGATAGACAAACTTCAGTGGAAGACTCTGCAGGAGAGACGCTCAGTAACTCCGTACGGGATTTTGTTGAAGTTTCCAGAACATACCTTCACCGAAGAGTCAAGCAGTATATTGCTCCTTCCTACGTATATCTCGCGAAGAGACCATGAGGATAAAATCAGAGAGATTAGAGTCCACACAGAGGCATACCGACAATCTTTCTTTCCACGAACAATACGAGACTGGAATAGAAGGGAGAACCGATAGAGGTACTCAAGGTACCCTCCGCCACTCACCGTCAGGTGGCTTGCGGAGTATGGATGTGGATGTAGATGTGGATGTAGGTTTACATCAGACAACTATGTTGGCCGAGGCGTCAATGTGATGAGTCCACTATAATTCTCCTCAAAACACTGTAGCACGGTTCTGGCTGCGAGATACGGACGAGTATTCTCCTGATAGATGACATCATCCTCCCGTAACACTTCAAGCACGAAGGGATGCAGGTGGTTCGCAGCTGTCAGCGTGTCTTCGATTACTGCCACGCGTCTCAGGGCTTGGGTTGGGTTGTTTTGGGGGAAGAGACCAAACAGCGAGGTCGTCGGTCTCATCGGGTTAGGGAAGGACGGGGAAGGAAGTCGGCCGTGTCCGTTCAAAGGACCCATCCCCGCATTTGCCTGCAGCGATTTAGGGAAATCACGGGAAACCCAAATCATAATGGCCGGACGCGGGATTGAACCGTCGTCCTCCCGAAAGCGAGTCCAGTGTGCTAGCCACTGCGCCATTTCGCACGGTACAGGTCCCATGGAAGACCATGGAAATGTCTACCATAATGCTGCTGGTCTGTGGAGCGTGGAGCGTTACACTTTTCGTGCTGCAGTACACCCACATCAACCTAGTGTAGTAAAAATGTTCTTCACCTGAAGAGTCGGCACGTTTCCATTCAAACACATTGGTGGCGTGTCCACTACAAAGGTAACTGATGATGTCGTTGGGTCAACATGTGAAGACATAGGGATGCTCTGCTGCGGAACTCCATGTTCAACAATACACGATAAACGGTGTGCTCCAGCATTGTGCTTTTTCGGCAGAGATGCCGCAGAAGACCATCTATCCCACTCTACAGAGCAGACAAGCCTCCGAAACCCACGTTATGTTAAGAGTCGTGGACGTCCAACCAATTAGCGTGTCATTATATGCTTCTCGGGTGTGCAGCCGGATCATAACGTCTTCATGACACAATATTTCCGCGGTCCAACTGGCGGCCATCTTCAGGTGAAACTGCTGATGCACGATCTCACCCGAACTGACTTCCCAGCGGAAGCGGCGGACCCTATATAGGCCGCAGAACACCCACAACGCGTGCGGGAGAAGGTGCCATACCTGCCTTCTAGCGCAAGCAAACATACCGCGCTAGAAATCGAGATATCGCTATCAAAAATTAAATTAAAAAAAAAATTATTCCGACTATCGAGACACAGACCGTTGTTTTTTAATGTCTGATAACCCCGGTTCCCAAGTCTTACTTAAAAGATAACCCTTGCCTCTATTAATAAGACTGTCAGATAAACGAATGTCTATGGATGCTTTTAAAACGCAGTCCCAATAGCAAGATGCACGGGCCACCATTCGTGTCTCGTCATATAGCATTCTGTGTCCCTCGTGTTCCGCCACTGCAGACTTCTCAGGTTGAAGCAACCATGCGTGCCGCTGGTGCTCAACACATCGCTCCTGAATGGTCCGGACTGTCCGACCAATATAAGCCTTTCCACAGTGGCAAGGGGTCTTGTAGACACCGGGCTTCCTCAAACCCAAGTCATCCTTAACAGAGCCAAGAAGCGCTCGAATCTTGGCTGGCGGACGAAAAATACTTTTGATATGGTATCTTTTCAGAATTCTTCCTGTCTTCGAGGAAATGCTCCCAGCAAAAGGCAGAAAAGCCACCGATTTGCAAGTATCTTCTGGTGGTTCAGGCGAAGGTCCAAACTAGAAAGCACGACGGATCTGTTTATCTGTATAGCCATTCTGGTTGAACAGAACCTTAAGATGGTCCACTTCTTGTGTCAAGCTTTCTCCATCTGAAATGGCATAAGCTCTTCTCGCCAATGCCATAAGACGTTATGATCCGGTTGCACATCCGAGAAGATTATTATCAATTAGTACGCCGGGAAAGCCTTTGTAGTCACATTTAGCGTCTACTGGTACAGCGGTAGTTTGCCTGTCCTGTTTTTTTCCGTAGATGCTCACGACAGTAGCACGTGGACCTTGGACCAGCTTCTCCGTTTTCGAGATACACGTTCACAGTCTCTACATAATAATAATCTGTAAAATTAGCTTATCTCAGTGGATTTCTCCAATTGGAGCCCATGTTTTCGCTAGGGTGATCCCCCTTCTGTGTCTCCTCCTCTCACATACTTTTGTCACTGCGTCACGTTCTCGCAACTCGACAAGGAAGCATCCAACATCGCGGCGGGCGGTAGTCATAATGTTTTGGCCTATCGGTGTACCTTATTCGGGTCACGTTGCATTTACTCGTTCTGGATATAGTGCATTATCTGCCTCGACCTGTATAAATGAGAACTAGTACATTAGTCGTCGAAGATACTCCGTATCTCTCTTAAAATGTTTCTTTGAGCTGGTGAGAGCCGCCTCCCGTTTGCGCACGCGGTGTGAAAGTGGATTCAGGCTGCAATATACGGGCGCCGTCTCTCAGACGAGCCTGCGGAAACCTGGCGAATGGTAGCCACGTGTCGGCACTGCGTCCTCGATTACCGAGTCCTGCGATGGGCCTCCCGAACTTGGTGGACAGAAGCGCGTTGCTTGCCCTCTTCCGCGTAGTCGCGACTACATCTCATTTCATTCCACGTCAAGGCGAGACAACGGTCCGGCCAGAAGGACGTCGGCTCATTCACCTTGCCAGTAAGACAGCCACGAAATGTATCAAAGAGCGTGCAGGCGCCGTGAACCGTTTGTCAGAGAAACACCTATTAAAAAATCTCACCGTCACCTTGCAATTACCATCCGATCGGGGTCTTACCCGCCGTTACTTAGAAAGTTGGCGTATTCGTCCACAGCCTTTTTACGCAATCATATTTAAAATGTCACTTTAATGCAAATTAATTCACACCTATACAGGGTGAAAAGTGTTTAAACCGACAGACTCTGGAAGGTTGTAGGAGACATCAAAACAAATATTTTTCCCTAATGTCATTTTTTCCTGTGAGGATTATTTAAACCGGTGGAGGCCGTATTACGCTCTTCAGTTGTTAGAAGCCATATTACGATTTTCAGTTGTTAGAGGCCGTATTACGCTCTTCAGTTGTAGGCAACTGCTGTCCACCAGTGTAGTAGTGCATCGTCTGTGTTTACTAATGGAGCGATACACCTGGAGTGAGTACACTGATATGGTTGGTGCATACTACGTAGCGCACCACAACGGACGAGCTGCACAGCGGGTTTATCAACAACAATATCCTAATCGCCGTATCCAGCATCATACGACTTTTGCTGCTGTGTACCAACGTCTGCGTGAGACCGGGTCATTTAGCAGATTACCTGGACAGGGACGCCGTCGCACGGTAAGAACGCTGCAATTTGAGGAAGCTCTCTTGCAGCATGTGGAGCGGGATCCTTCAATCAGCACTCGTGCAGTTGCACGTATCATGGGGACGAATCAGACGAATGTAAGAACAGTCCTTCGAGAGCAATTGTTACGTTTATTTCACTTACAGCGTGTTCACAACCTGCAACCAGTTGATTATCCACCCAGAGCACAGTTTTCGCAGTGGTACCTTGAACAGTGTGAAATGCATCCTACATTTCTATCCTCTGTGTTGTTTACCGATGGAGCAACGTTCAGGCGTAATGGAGTCTTAAAGATGCCAATTCGCATGTTTGGAGTGAGGATAACCCACATGCCACAGTTACTAGCGCTCATCAAGTCCCGTTCTTCGTTAATGTGTGGGTCGGTGTTGTTTTTGGTCCGTTTAATTGGGCCGTATCTGCTACCTAGGCCATTAAACGGCAGGCACTATTACAATTTTCTCACCAGAGCATTGCCAGAATTGCTGGAAGACGTCCCGCTCCCTACAAGACAACGCATGTGGTTCCAACATGACGGGGCGCCGGCACATTTCACTCGTCGTGTGCGTCGATTCCTGGACCAGAAACGTGGATTGCCAGAGTTGGTCCTGTACCATGGCCTGCTCGATCCCCAGATATGTCCCCTCTGTACTTTTTTTGTGTGGTGAGAGATGCACAACCTTGTTTACACAACTTCTGTCGCATCAGAAGAGGATCTGGTTGCCCGGATAGCAGCATCAGCAGGAACAATTCAGGATCCTCCTGGGGTTTTTGCCCGTGTCTGACAGAACATGATCCGACTGTGTAACCTTTGTTTACGTGTCAATGGAGGAATTCTTGAAAATCTACTATAATTGAAATTGGGTTGTGTTACTGTGTTGTCTCTTGGTCATAAAAAGTGGAAAAATGTTTGTTGGTTTAATTAATTTGCCGCCAGAGAAAACTTCCTCTACCGCTTTAAATACTACTCATGGGAAAAAATGACAGTAGGGAAAAATGTTTGTTTTGATGTCCCCTTCCACAGTTTGTCGGCTTAAATACTTTTCACCATGTAGAGATTAGATTAGCTAATAATTTAATAAATAGAGATAATGGTTTTAATTTGGACAAAGCTTGGAATCCGGCTCTTCGGGTAATTAAATTGCCACCGCCGCTGATCAAAGATCGATACGCGAATCAAATGTCTTTACGCCTTCGCCATGGGTGGCGCATTTGTAACCGTACTTCTCTGCCGCCGAACAGCATCTGTGCCCCGCGGGCGCAGTACCGCCGCTATGGAGCACATAAGGCATCTTGTCGTCAGTCTTGTGATTCACTCTGAGGATAGCCGGACGATACACGGCCGAAATATCAGTGGAGGAAATTTTATTTGCGCGGCTGCATGTCCGAAATTTAATGGGCCTCTAATAGATGTTTCTTCTTATAAATGTAATAAATGTATTATGTAGTAGTTACAATATGTTACTATGATAGATTTTGTCATGTTATAATATTTAAACTTCCTGGCAGATTAAAATTGTGTGCCGGACACAGACTCGAACTCGGGACCTTTGCCTTTCGCGGGCAAGTGCTCTACCATCTGAGTTACCGAAGTACGACTCACGCCCAGTACTCACAGCTTTACTTCTGCCAGTACCTCGTCTCCTACCTTCCAAACTTCACAGAAGCTCTCCTGCCAACCTAGAAGAACTAGAGCACTTGCCCGCGAAAGGCAAAGGTCCCGAGTTCGAGTCTCGATCCGGCACACAGTTTTAATCTGCCAGGAAGTTTTATATCAGCGCGCACTCCGCTGTAGAGCGCAAATTTCATTATATCTTTTTCTCTTGTTTTACAGACTAGAATCAACTTCTGCAGCACAAGTTTCATGAGGTGACATTATCGTTCGGCGTTACTTACTATTTCCAGCGCGGATAGCCCATATGTGTAGTCCTGGAGATGTGTTCGTCCAGTCCCCATGTTCCAGCTGGCCGATTTCCGGCGTTTTATCAGCCACAATTGTCACAGCACATCACTTACGTCACTTGCACTTTTCATTTTGTGACGCTTGCACTTTTCATTTTGTGTTTAACATGTGGGTATTTTCGGTGTGTAGTGTTGCCTGCTCTCGCTGTGTGTTTATCTTTCGTCTTCTGCTTGTGTCGTGTGCTTAGTTTGGTATTTTTCATTTGTGTGTGAGCCGGCCGAGGTAGCCGAGCGGTTCTAGGCGCTACAGTCTGGAACCGCGCGAACGCTACGGTCGCAGGTTCGTATCAAAAATGGTTTCCAATGGCTCTGAGCACTATGCGACTTATCTTCTGAGGTCATCAAACTGGGACCGTAGCGGTCGCTCGGTTCCAGACTGTAGCGCCTAGAACCGCACGGCTACTCCAGGCCAGGTTCGAATCCTGCCTCGGACATGGATGTGTGTGATGTCCTTAGGTTAGTTAGCTTAAGTAGTTCAAAGTTCTAGGGGACTGATGACCTCTGAAGTTAAATCCCATAGTGCTTAGAGCCATTTGAACCATTTTTGTTGTGTATGGTTGTGTGAGTGTGTGTGTGTGTGTGTGTGTGTGTGTGTGTGTGTGTGTGTGTGTATGTATGAGAGAGAGAGAGAGAGAGAGAGAGAGAGAGAAAGAAGGGATATGTTTCAGATTTCTGTTTGTTACTGTTCTCGTGGCTAACACGATCAGAGAGTTTTTGCATATGTAGATTTGGTTATTAGGTTTTTCCTTTTTAGTTGCAAGGGCTCTTTATACGTGAAACGTTTCTTGTAATGTAATGTAATGAAAACAGAAAAAAATTATGATATTTCTGTTCTGTTCATCACAACCTTGTGATGCCCAGAGTTACCAGGGAACAAACGTACAACTACAGATAGTAGGCTGTTGTGCAAGGTGGCTGTCCCGAACACTCGTAACTATACGTAAAAACAAGGCTCTAAAACACACAGTAATAACAGATATAAAGATTTATTTCGTTTATGCCCAAAATTTATATTCAGATTTCATTTTTGACAGATGTGGCATCCAAGGCGCTGACTAACAAACAGGCGTCCTTCCCTGGGACTTGAAAACGTTCGTGCACGAGAACATAGTGTTGCACAAGCCTGGAAATCCACGTTCCACTACACTGCGGAACGTTAAAGACAGAATCAGGCCCGTGAAAAATGTGATCCAGCATCGGTTTTACGACACAAGCAGGCCTGAGGGGGCAACATACAGTACATACTAAGAAAAAAATACGACGCACCACGATGGAATTATCCGGATGGGACGGGAATCGGTAGACGGGATGTACTTGTGTAGACAAACAAATTATTATAATTGCTGAAAAATTGGGTGATTTATAAAAGAAAAAGAGCTTCACAAATTGAGAATATAAATAACGAGTGCCCTCTTGCCAACAGTTATTCGGCTTGGCGTTGATTAATAGAGTTCTTGGATATGAAACCTTCTGGCAGATTGAAACTGTGTGCCGGACTGAGACTCGAACTCGGGACCTTTGCCTTTCGCGAGCAAGTGCTCTACCGTTTGAGCTACCCAAGCACAACTAACGCTCCGTCCTCACAGTTTTACGTATGCCAGTACACCGCCTCCTACCTTCAAAACTTCACAGAAGCTCTCCTGCAGGTTCGCAAGTTCTTGGATGTGTTAAACTGTATCCAATTGGAGCGTTACATCGTCAGAATCCGGATCTGGTAGGGAGTCCCTGCCCATAATACTCCAAACTTCTTCAGATCTAAAGACATCCAGAGACGTTGCCGGACATGGTATGATCTGCCAAGGACGAAGGTAAGCAGTAGGAATTGTCGTCGTGTGCAGGCGGGCCCAGGATGGTTTTGCCATAGAAGGCATCAGAACGGGGCGTAGACTGTCATTGACTTAATGCTGTGATGTAAGAGTGCAGCGGATGACAACCAAAGGGGTCCTGTTATGGAATGAATGGCACCCCATCACGAAAACCTAGATCAGGATGGCCGGACGTGGGATTGAACCGTCGTCCTCCCGAATGTGAGTCCAGTGTGCTAGCCACTGCGCCACCTCGCTCGGTCAGAAGAGCTCTCCTGGAGCCACTCTGTAGCAATTCTGGACATGTGGGATGTCGCATTGTCCTGCTGGAATGCACAACGAACATGAATGGATGCAGGTGGTCAGACAGGACCCTTACGTACGTGCCACCTGTCAGTCTTATCTAGACGAATCAGGGGTGCTACATCACTCCAACTGCACACGCTCCATTCTATTACAGAGCACCCAGTAGCATGAACAGTCCCCTGTTCGTATGCAGGCTCCATGAGTACGTGAAGTTGTCTCCATACCTGTACACGTCCATCCGCTCGATACAATTTGAAACGAGACTCGTCCGGCCAGGCAACATGTTTCCAGTCATCAATAGTCCAATGTCGATGTGCACGGGCCCAGGCGAGGAGTAAACCTTTGTGTCCTGCAATCATCGAGGGTACACGAGTAGACCTTTGTCTCCGAAAGCCCATACCGTTCATGTTTCGTTGAATGGTTCTCACGCTGACACTTGTTGACGGCCCAACACTGAAATCTGCAGCAATTTGCGGAAGGGTTGCACTTCCGACACGTTGAACGATTCACTTCAGTCGCCGTTGGTCCCGTTCTCGCAGGATCTTTTTCCGGCCGCAGCAATGTCGGAGATTGTATGTTTTACCAGATTCCTTATATTCACCATACAATCGTGAAATGGTCGTACGAGAAAATCTTCATCGGTACCTCGGAGATGCTGTGTCGCATCGCTCGTACGCCGACTGTAACTAACATCACGTTCAAACTCACTTCAAGGGAAGTGAGGGGGGGGGGGGGGGTAGGACGTCAAACGAGCCGACTTGGATTAGGAGAGGCATCACAGGACATTTTAATTTCCACTGTCTATACTTTTACAAAAAAAATTCATATAACTTTGTCAGCATCCCCAAGAAGGATTTAGGATTCACACTCATTGCAGTGGAAGATCGAAAACATAAGAAAATAAACTTTTTTCAGTGTGAAATTTCATCATTCTTTCACTTACTAAGGGCTGCATTTGTTGCTATAGGTACACTTTTCTTCATAAGTTAGAGATATTCTTCGATGAATTTTGCACAGCATACAAACCATACCTACAGGTGTACGAAACTCTAGAACTTATTTAATTTATGAAAAAACGAATGAACTGTTATATTTTAAACTTCATGTTTAGAAAAAAAACTAATTTTCTAGTTAATCGCCTCAAGTTTACCGCAGTTTTAAATATATTTGTAAAATTGTAGAGTTTCATACACCTATGAGTATGGTTTGTATGCTGTGTAAAATTCATCGAAGAATCTCTTTTACTTATGAAGAACAGTGTACCTATAACAACAAATGCTGCCACTAGTAAGTGAAAAAAAAGATGAAATTTCACGTGTAAAAAAAAATTACTTTGTTATGTTTTCAAACTTCCACTGCTGTGAGTGTAAATTCTGAATACTTCCTGATCATGCTGACAAAGTTTTATGAATTTATTTGTAAAAGTATAGACGGTGAAAATTAAAGTGTCCTGTGATGCCTCTCCTGCTCCAAGTCGGCCCGTTTGACGTCGTACCCCCTTAATCTTGATAACCTGCCATTGTAGCAGCAGTAACCGACCTAACAACTGCGCCAGACACTTGTGGCCGATCGCAGCGCAGGTTTCGGCCTATTTACATATCTCGGTATTTGAGTACTCATATCTGTAACAGCTACTTTGGGGCTTCAGTATACTTGCTCCAATATCATACCAGGAAACGCTTGAGAAGTTAGGTGCAACTTTCGATGAGCATGTTAACTCTGCACAACGTACTACGACCAAACGCGGAATGACTTCCGCATCCCTTTACACCCCACAGATGTTTCGGAACGTATTCCCGCAGGATGTGTAACGTAATCGTACGCAATCATCCGTTTTGTCAACCTTCCATTACGGCGATGTAATCCATGTATGGCGTAACCTCTAGACAGTTACAGACAGCGATGAGTGCTTGCGCTTGTTACTCGTTGATTCGACACAAACGACACTGCTTGTATCGAAGATGGACGTAAAATTGAGAAAAATGTATTTATACAACTCGCCTGGCACAGAAAATAAATCGATGGACAAGAACATGAAAGAAATTGGAAATGTTGCAGTGCAGGTCTAGGTTAACGAACAAGAGATGAAGAGGCAGTAGAAATTTCACAGGAGGAGAGAGATATCTACAGAAGGAGTTTATCAGAGGACGTGACGCGTTAGTATGATATCTGACACGGCTTCCAGGCACAAATATTTTGGTCCGTTGAGGAGAAGGAAACTGAGAGGATTGTATAACATGTAAAACTGATTATAATGAATTGTCGATGTACTGTGTCCGAAGGTATAACAATTTTAACAGTAGGAAGGATTAAAGTAGAGACGAGATTAAATCTGTTGAAGCTGAGATGAGTATTTAAAAAAAAAGACTGTAGTGTGAAGGCCATAGGCGTACCTGATGCTTCACGTGGTGTATTTCAACCGGCGCAGCCCTGCGGGATTAATGAAGACCGCAACTTTCACACAATTAGAGAAGATTTATGACCACTGCTGCTTGATATCTTAAAGTGCGTCTAAGAATTCTCGCAGACGCCCTGGCGTTAAGCTCCACGCAAGGCCGTGAAGACCCGATGGAAGTCTAGTTGCCGCCATGTCATCATCTGCCTTGCGGCGTTATGTGGAAACAGTATGGCGGAGGCAGGGGGGGGAGCAGTGTTCTCCCGGCCATTTTGGCGGACTTTCCACACCTTGGAACTTCTACTTCCCAATCTAGTAGCTCATCTGTTAGCATCACAAGGATGAATACACTCGGTACCAATTTTCACACCAATTATTGGCCGTAACGGGAATCGAACCCGGCTCCTCCGCATATCAGCCATCTATGTTGGCCCCTTTCTTTGTCACAAACCTTTCTCAGCCATCACATAATTTCATGGTGTACCACGCATACCAGTTGTTAGAATAACGTGTGAATGGAAAAAAGAGTAATGTCAGGGTCATTCGATCCACAGACCTTGCACTTAACGAAACTTCGCGCTTAGAGCCAACAATATACAAATGTATTGGCAATGAGAATCGATCCGGAGACCCCGCACCCACAAAACCAGACGCTTACTGGCTTTACGTTTTTTTACACCAGACCAACAGGGCCACAAAAATGAAGTAAACGGCGAAGCAACTTATCTGAAAAGGGGCCATGACAAGATAGCCACAAGGACCGGCCAACTCAGCCAATACCTTAACGACGACCTAACCAGTACCTTGACGATGAAATACAAGGTTCAACATATTGGCGAGTAAGTCGCGATACTGTGGCAGGCGTAAACATTGCCAATTTGCCAATTTGCAGTGGACAAATATTGGCGGGAGGCGAATGGGTTCGTATCGCCCTCTCCGTCTACAGTATAATGAACATAGTGGGCAAACAGCCATTCTGCTGTATTTGACTTTGCCCTCGGAAAGTGAGCGGAGTATGGAGGCAACATGATATCAGCCGAAAAGGCAGTCTCAACCGATAGAGTCAGGAACGTTAATTGTCTTTTAAGCCAGTGCCAGTCCGCTTTGTGACAATGATACATTATGTCGGATGTCTATGGTGGGGCAGCTACTGTGTCGATCTGTGACACTAACAAGGGAACCTCACCAACACACACCCCTCAGATTTAGTTATAAGTTGGCACAGTGGATAGGCCTTGAAAAACTGAACACAGATCAATAGAGAAAACAGGAAGAAGTTGTGTGGAACTATGAAAAAAATAAGCAAAATATAGAAACTGAGTAGTCCATGAGCAAGATATGCAACATCAAGAAGAAGGTGGGCTCCGGTGCGCCGTGGTCCCGTGGTTAGCGTGAACAGCTGCGGAGCGAGAAGTCCTTGGTTCAGGTCTTCCTTTGAGTGAAAAGTTTGATTTCTTATTTTGAGACAAGTATCAAAGTTCAGGCATTCACACATGATCAACTTTGCTCTCCAAAATTCCAGGACATGTTCAGATTTGCTTGGAGATATGCAGGATTTGACGGTCAACACACGGAAAAATTTGAAAACGTTAAAAACATATGTTTTGACAGAGCACAGGGAAAACTTTGCGACTGTGAAACTGTTGCATTAATTTGTTGCAGTTTATGTGACAAACTCTTATGTTTTCATCACTTTTTTGGGAGTGATTATCACATCCACAGGAAAACCTAAATTGTGCAAGGTAGAAGAATCTTTTTACTCATTCGCCAAGTGTACAAATTAGGTGGGTCGACAACATATTCCTGTCATGTGACGCACATGCCATCATCAGTGTCGTGTAATCAGACGTGTTTTCCTGTGGAGAAATCGGTTGACCTATGACCTTGCGATCAATTGTTTTCGGTTCCCGTTGGAGGCACGTCCTTTCGTCTACTAATCGCACGGTTTTGCGGTGCGGTCGCAAAACACAGACACTAAACTTATTACAGTGAACAGAGACGTCAATGAACGAACGGACAGATCATAACTTTGCGAAAATAAACGAAGAAAAACTTTTCACTCGAGGGAAGACTTGGACCAGTGATCTCCCGTTCCGCAGCTGCTCACGCTAACCACGGGACCACGGCGCTACAGAGTTCAGACTATCCTTGATGTTGCCTATCTTGCGCATGGACTACTCAGTTTGTATATTTTGCTTATTTTTTTCATAGTTCCACACAACGTCTTCCTGTTTTCGCGATTGACCTGTGTTCAGTTTTTCAGGGCCTATCCACTGTGCCAACGTACCTGTATAACTAAATCTGAGGGGGTGTGCGATGGGGAGGTTCCCTTGTCACTACAATACAAAATAGGAGCTCACTGGTGGACAACAGATTTGGTACCACATGATACCGTGAGGACGCAACTGCCGTTGGTGGAACAACAGTGCTGAGTCGAAGCCACAAAGTCTTCCGAGAAGTTTTCAGTGATGGTCTTTCAACAGGTGGATTACAGTCAGTCTCTCTCCCAAGCAATATCAAACCATTTGGTAGTGAGATACGGCCTGTGTAGAATACCAAGTCCCGAATAACTGATAGCAATATAAAATTCCCCTACATGTTGTAACTGAAAATTCAATCGACCGGCGGATCAACACAGCCCGGCCGCAATCAATAAAAGAATCGAGACGTGAATGGGTGGATTGCGTGAGAGAGGTTGGGTTGTTTTGGGAAACGAGACCAGACAGCGAGATCATCGGTGTCATCGGATTAGGGAAGGACGGGGAAGGAAGTCGGCCGTGCCCTGTGAAAGGAACCATCCCAGCATTTTGCTGGAGTGGTTTAGAGAAATCACGGAAAACATATATAGGATGGCCGGACGCGGGATTGAACCTCGTCCTCCCGAAAGTGAGTCCAGTGTGCTAGCCACTGCGCCACCTCGCTCGGTGCGTGAGAGACAATCAACGCAGGGCGCCGAACCAATAGCACAGATATTTTCTGACTGAATTTTCTCAAGCTGACAAATTAAAAGGAGCGATCTGTTTTACTTCGTGAAAACATTCTAAGGTCAATATCACATAAAATTCTTTATTTACACACAACAGGTTTCGATGGATTTTTCAGTCATCTTTAGGTCTTTAACAATTTATTTTGAGCGTTCATTTTGATTTGAACCTCACGCCAAGTTGTCATGCAGACAAAATATAGCACATAATATAAAGGTTTGTCACAAATAACACAAAAAAATAGAGAAGCATCTTCTGCACATGGACATGTTCATATAAGTAGCGCTCACAGATTATTATTACGTCATAAAAACACAGTATACCAAGAGATGCACAGTAACACATCTCTTAACATTAGCTGGACGTGTTCTAATCATTAAAGATCCAACTTAGACGGCGTATGAAGTACAATTGATATATAAGTCTGATTTGTAAAATTCTAAAGGTTCGTACACCTGTATGTATGGTTTGTACGCTGTGCAAAATTCATCGAAGAATCTCTCTTACTTATGAAGAAAAGTGTACTTATAGCAACAAATGCAGCCCTTAGTAAGTGAAAGAATCATGAAATTTCACACGGAAATAAAGTTTATTTTGTTATGTTTTCGATCTTCCACTGCAATTGAGTGTGAATCCTAAATCCTTCCTGGGGATGCTGACAAATTGTTATGAATTTCTTTGTAAAAGCATAGACAGTGGAAATTAAAATGTCCTGTGATGCCTCTCCTAATCCAAGTCGGCTCCTTTGACGTCCTACACCCCCCCCCCCCCCCTTTCCCTTGAAGTGAGTTTGAACGTGATGTTAGTTACAGTCGGCGTACGAGCGATGCGACACAGCATCTCCGAGGTACCGATGAAGATTTTCTCGTACGACCATTTCACGATTGTATGGTGAATATAAGGAATCTGGTAAAACATACAATCTCCGACATTGCTGCGGCCGGAAAAAGATCCTGCGAGAACGGGACCAACGGCGACTGAAGTGAATCGTTCAACGTGTCGGAAGTGCAACCCTTCCGCAAATTGCTGCAGATTTCAGTGTTGGGCCGTCAACAAGTGTCAGCGTGAGAACCATTCAACGAAACATGGTCGGTATGGGCTTTCGGAGACAAAGGTCTACTCGTGTACCCTCGATGATTGAACGACACAAAGGTTTACTCCTCGCCTGGGCCCGTGCACATCGACATTGGACTATTGATGACTGGAAACATGTTGCCTGGTCGGACGAGTCTCGTTTCAAATTGTATCGAGCGGATGGACGTGTACAGGTTTGGAGACAACTTCACGTACCCATGGAGCCTGCACACGAACAGGGGACTGTTAATGCCACTGGGTGCTCTGTAATAGAATGGAGCGTGTGCAGTTGGAGTGATGTAGCACCCCTGATTCGTCTAGATAAGACTGACAGGTGGCACGTACGTAAGCGTCCTGTCTGACCACCTGCATCCATTCATGTCCGTGATGCATTCCAGCAGGACAATGCGACGTCCCACATGTCCAGAATTGCTACAGAGTGGCTCCAGGAGAGCTCTTCTGACCGAGCGAGGTGGCGCAGTGGCTAGCACACTGGACTCACATTCGGGAGGACGACGGTTCAATCCCACGTCCGGCCATCCTGATCTAGGTTTTCGTGATGGGGTGCCATTCATTCCATAACAGGACCCCTTTGGTTGTCATCCGCTGCACTCTTACATCACAGCATTAAGTCAATGACAGTCTACGCCCCGTTCTGATGCCTTCTATGGCAAAACCATCCTGGGCCCGCCTGCACACGACGACAATTCCTACTGCTTACCTTCGTCCTTGGCAGATCATACCAATATCCAGCAACGTCTATGGATATCTTTAGATCTGAAGAAGTTTGGAGTATTAAGTGCAGGGACTCCCTACCAGATCCGGATTTTAACGATGTAACGCGCCAATTGGATACAATTTGGCACGATATCGATCGGGAGGACATCCAAGAACCTGCGAACCTGCAGGAGAGCATGTTTGGAAGGTAGGAGACGGGGTACTGGCATTCATAAAACTGTGAGGACGGAGCGTTAGTTGTGCTTGGGAAGCTCAAACGGTAGAGCACTTGCTCGCGAAAGGCAAAGGTCCCGAGTTCGAGTCTCAGTCCGGCACACAGTTTTAATCTGCCAGAAGGTTTCATATCCAAGAACTCTATTAATCAACGCCAAGCAGAGTAACTGTTGGCAAAAGTACACTCGTTATTTATATGCTCAATTTGTGAAGCTCTTTTTCTTTACTAAATCACCCAATTTTTCTGCAATTATAATTATTTTTTTGTCTACACAAGTACATCCCGTCTACCGATTCCCGTCACATCCGGATAATTCCATCGTGGTGCCTCGTATTTTTTTCTTAGTATGTACGGTACGTTGCCCCCTCAGGTCTGCTTGTGTCTTAAAACCGATGCTGGATCACATTGTCCACGGGCCTGATTGTGTCTTTAACGTTCCGCAGTGTAGTGGAACGTGGATTTCCAGGCTTGTGCAACACTATGTTCTCGTGCACGAACGTTTTCAAGTCCCAGGGAAGGACGCCTGTTTGTTAGTCAGCGCCTTGGATTCCACATCTATCAAAACTAAAATCTGAATATAAATTTTGGGCATTAACGAAATAAATCTTTATTTCTGCTATTACTGTGTGCTTTAGAACCTTGTGTTTACGTATAGTTACGGGTGTTCGGAACAGCCACCTTGCACAACAGCCTACTATCTGTAGTTGTACGTTTGCACGTTTCTAACTTTGATAAAGGTCGGATTGTAGCCTATTGCGATTGCGGTTTATCGTATCGCGACATTTCTGTTCGCGTTGGTTGGGATCAAATGGCTGTTAGCAGAATATGGAATTGGTGGGTTCAGAAGGGTAATAGGAAACGCAGTGCTGGATCCCAACGGCCTCGTATCACAAGCAGTCCAGATGACAGGCATCTTATCCGCTTGGCTGTGACGGTTCGTGCAGCCACGTCTCGATCCCTGAATCAACAGATGGGGCCGTTTGCAAGACAACAACCATCTGCACGAGCAGTTCGACGACGTTTGCAGCTGCATGGACTATCACCTCGGAGACCATGGTTGCGGTTACCCTTGACGCTGCATCACAGACAGGAGCGCCTGCGATGGTGTACTCAACGACGAACGTGGGTGCACGAATGGCAAAACTTAATTTTTTCGGATAAATTCAGGTTCTGTATACATCATCATAATGGTCGCATCAGTGTTTGGCGACATCGCGATGAACGCACATTGGAAGCGTGTATTCGTTATCGCCATACTGGCGTATCACCCAGTGTGATGGTATGGGGTGCCATTGGTTACAAGTCTCGGTCACCTCTTGTTGGCGCTGACTTCACTTTGAACAGTAGACGTTACATTTCAGATGTGTTACGACCCGTGGCTCTACCCCTCATTCGATCCCTGCGAAACCCTACATTTCAGCAGGATAATGCACTACCGCATGTTGCAGGTCCTGTACGGGCCTTTCTGGATACAGAAAATGTTCGACTGCTGCCCTGGCCATCACATTCTCCAGATCTCTCAGCAATTGAAAACATTTGGTCAATGATGGCCGAGCAACTGGCTCGTCACAATACCCCAGTCACTACTTTTGATGAACTGTGGTATCATGTTGAAACTGCATGAGCAGCTGTACCTGTACACGCCACTCAAGCTTTGTTTGACTCACTGCCCAGGCGTATCACGGCCGTTATTACGGCCAGAGGTGGTTGTTCTGGGTACTGATTTATCAGGATCTACGCACTCAAATTGCGTGAAAATGTAATCACATGTCAGTTCTAGTATAGTATATTTGTCCAATGAATACCCGTTTGTCATCAGCATTTCTTCTTAGTGTAGCAATTTTAATGGCCAGTTGTGTACACTCCTGGAAATTGAAATAAGAACACCGTGAATTCATTGTCCCAGGAAGGGGAAACTTTATTGACACATTCCTGGGGTCAGATACATCACATGATCACACTGACAGAACCACAGGCACATAGACACAGGCAACAGAGCATGCACAATGTCGGCACTAGTACAGTGTATATCCACCTTTCGCAGCAATGCAGACTGCTATTCTCCCATTAAGACGATCGTAGAGATGCTGGATGTAGCCCTGTGGAACGGCTAGCCATGCTATTTCCACCTGGCGCCTCAGTTGGACCAGCGTTCGTGCTGGACGTGCAGATCGCGTGAGACGACGCTTCATCCAGTCCCAAACATGCTCAATGGGGGACAGATCCAGAGATCTTGCTGGCCAGGGTAGTTGACTTACACCTTCTAGAGCACGTTGGGTGGCACGGGATACATGCGGACGTGCATTGTCCTGTTGGAACAGCAAGTTCCCTTGCCGGTCTAGCAATGGTAGAACGATGGGTTCGATGACGGTTTGGATGTACCGTGCACTATTCAGTGTCCCCTCAACGATCACCAGAGGTGTATGGCCATTGTAGGAGATCGCTCCCCACACCATGATGCCGGGTGTTGGCCCTATGTGCCTCGGTCGTATGCAGTCCTGATTGTGGCGCTCACCTGCACGGCGCCAAACACGCATACGACCATCATTGGCACCAAGGCAGAAGCGACTCTCATCGCTGAAGACGACACGTCTCCATTCGTCCCTCCATTCACGCCTGTCGCGACACCACTGGAGGCGGGCTGCACGACGTTGGGGCGCGAGCGGAAGACGGCCTAACGGTGTGCGGGACCGTAGCCCAGCTTCATGGAGACGGTTGCGAATGGTCCTCGCCGATACCCCAGGAGCAACAGTGTCCCTAATTTTCTGGGAAGTGGCGGTGCGGTCCCCTACGGCACTGCGTAGGATCCTACGGTCTTGGCGTGCATCCGTGCGTCGCTGCGGTCCGGTCCCAGGTCGACGGGCACGTGCACCTTCCGCCGACCACTGACGACAACATCGATGTACTGTGGAGACCTCATGCCTCACGTGTTGAGCAATTCGGCGGTACGTCCACCCGGCATCCCGCATGCCCACTATACGCCCTCGCTCAAAGTCCGTCAACTGCACATACGGTTCACGTCCACGCTGTCGCGGCATGCTACCAGTGTTAATGACTGCGATGGAGCTCCGTATGCCACGCAAACTGGCTGACACTGACGGCGGCGGTGCACAAATGCTACGCAGCTAGCGCCATTCGACGGCCAACACCGCGGTTCCTGGTGTGTCCGCTGTGCCGTGCGTGTGATCATTGCTTGTACAGCCCTCTCGCAGTGTCCGGAGCAAGTATGGTGGGTCTGACACACCGGTGTCAATGTGTTCTTTTTTCCATTTCCAAAGACTTAGGTCAATGATCACCCATTGCTCGCGGAATGACAGCATTATCAAAACCCCATCAATTCATGAATCGACAATTTCCTGTGTTGATACGATCATCAGATACGAGGCATACACTGTAGCACTGACCAACAGGTGAACGGAGTCACACCATCACACCGTCCTCGTACACGCACACCTAAGCGGTTCTAGGCGCGCATTCAGGAACCGCGCGACTGCTACGGTCGCAGGTTCGAATCCTGCCTCGGGCATGGATGTGTGTGATGTCCTTAGGTTAGTTAGGTTTAAGTAGTTCTAAGTTCTAGGGCATTGATGACCACAGATGTTAAGTCCCATAGTGCTCAGAGCCATTTGAACCATCATTGTAAATGAGTGGTTATCCTTCTTGTAAGGGGCACAAGTGATGGAACAAACAACACCACTGAAAGCAGACTTCCGTCTGGGAAACCAGTAGGGACGCTAATCGGCGCCATTGACCATCGAAGCATGAATACCTGTAAGCAAGTGAGACAAGATCCTGCTACCCTCAACAGTGAACACAACAGCTTCGGGTATCTGCAACAGGAAGCCTTCAATAACAGAATCGATCTCCACTGGTCATGTTTTCTAATACCATCGACATACCTTCTATTACGTCATCATCTGGATCATTTCTTATCTGCTGGAGTTCGGCAAAGCCCGTCTTCCACGTACATCTACACTGTGCACTCAGAGCTAAGCAAACTGGTACACGTGCCGAATATCTACATCTACATCCATACTCCGCACGCAACCTGATGGTGTGTGGCGGAGAGTACCCTGAGTACCTCTATCGGTTCTCCCTTCTATTCCAGACTCGTATTGTTCGTGGAAAGAAGGATTGCCGGTATGCTTCTGTGTGAGCTCTAATCTCTCTGATTTTATCCTCATGGTCTCTTCGCGAGATATACGTAGGAGGGAGCAATATACTGCTTTTCGGTGAAGGTATGTTCTCGAAACTTTAATATAAGCCCGTACCGAGCTACTGAAGGTCTTCCTGTAGAGTCTTCCACTGGAGTTTATCTATCATCTCCGTAACGCTTTCGCGATTACTAAATGATCCTGTAATGAAGCGCGCTGCTCCCCGTTGGATCTTCTCTATCTCTTCTATCAAGCCTATCTAGTACGGATCCCACACTGCTGAGCCGTATTCAAGCAGTGGGCGAACAAGCGTACTGTAACCTACTTCCTTTGTTTTCGGATTGCATTTCCTTAGGATTCTTCCAATGAATCTCAGTCTGGCATCTGCTTTACCGACGGTCAAATATATACGATCTTCCCATTTTAAATCACTCCTAATGCCTACTCCCAGATAATTTATGGAATTAACTGCTTCCAGTTGCTGTCCTGCTATATTGTAGCTAAATGATAAGGAATCTTTCTTTCTATGTATTCGCAGCACATTACATTTGTCTACATTGAGATTCAATTGCCATTTCCTGCGCCATGCGTCAATTCGCTGCAGATCCTCCTGCATTTCAGAACAATTTTCCATTGTTACAACCTCCCGGTACACCACAGCATCATCTGCAAAAAGCCTCAGTGAATTTCCGATGTCATCCACCAGGTCATTTATGTATATTGTGAATAGCAACGGTCCTACCACACTCCCCTGCGGCGCACCTGAAATCACTCTTATTTCGGAAGACTTCTATCCACTGAGAATGACATGCTGCGTTCTGTTATCTAGGAACTCCGCAATCCAATCACACAATTGGTCTGATAGTCCATATGCTCTTACTTGGTTCATTAAACGACTATGGGGGAACTGTATCGAACGCCTTGCGGAAGTCAAGAAACACGGCATCTACCTGGGAACCCGTGTCTATGGCCCTCTGAATCTCGTGGACGAATAGCGCGAGCTGGGTTTCACAGGACCGTCTTTTTCGAAACCCATGCTGATTCCTACAGAGTAGATTTCTAGTCTCCAGAAAAGTCATTATACTCGAACACAATACGTGTTCCAAAATTCTACAACTGATCGACGTTAGAGATATAGGTCTATAATTCTGCACATCTGTTCGACGTCCCCTATCATGTACGGTCCCCGCGAGCGCGCAGAAGTGCCGCAACATGACGTCGAATGGACTCGACTAACGTCTGAAGTAGAGCTTCAGGGAATTGACACCATGAGTCCTGCAGTGCTGTGCATAAATCCGTAAGAGCACGTCGGGTGGAAACTACTTCTGAACAGTACGTTCCAAGGTATCCCAGATATGCTCAATAATGTTCATGTCAGGGGAGTCTGGTGGGCAGCGGAGATGTATCAACTCAGAAGAGTGTTCGTGAAGCCACTCTGTAGCAATTCTGGACGTGTTGGGTGTCGCATTGTCTTGCTGGAATTGTCCGTTGGAAAGCACAGTGGACATGAATGAAGGCAGGCGATCAGACAGGATGCTTAAATACGTGTCACCTGTCAGAGTCGTATCGACACGGATCAAGCGTCCCCTATCATTCCAACTGCACACATCCCACAACATTATACAGCTTTTACCAGCTTGAACAGTCCCCTGCTGACATACAGAGTCCACGGATTCTTGACGTTGTCCATCGACTCAAAATAATTTGAAACGAGACTATTCCGACCAGGCAACGTATTTCCAGTCATCAACAGCCCAATGTAGGTGACGACGGGGCCAGGCGAAGTGTGAAGTTTCGTGTCTTGCAGTCATCAATAGTACACGACTGGCTTTCGGCTGCGAAAGCCCATATTGATGATCCTTCGTTGAATGGTTCGCACGCTGACACTTCGTGAAGGCCCAACACTGAAATCTGCAGCAATTTGCGGACGGGTTACACTTCTGTCACGTTTAACAATTCTCTGCAATCGCCGTCGATCCCGTTATTGCAGGATCTTTTTCCTGCCGCAGCATTGTCGGAAACTTGATGTTTTACCTGATTCCTGATATTCACGGTACACTCGTGAAATTGTCGTACGAGAAAATCCCCACTTCATCGCTACCTCGGAGATGCTGTGTTCCATCGCTCGGGAGCCGACTATAATACTACGTTCCAAGTCCCTTAAATCTTGATAGCCTGCCATTGTAGCAGCACTAACCGATCTAACAACTGCGCCAGACACTTGTCGTCTTGCACAGGCGTTGCTGAGCGCAGCTCCGTATTCTGTCTGTTTACGTATCTCTGTATTTGAATACACATACCTATATCAGTTTCCTTGGCGCTTCAGTGCCGTATCAGCAACAGGAAGCCATGGGTGACACAATGGAACCTTAATGGCCATGTTTTCTAATACAATCGACATACCTTCCATTAGGTCGTCATCTGGACCATTTCTCATCTGCTGGAGCACGGCAAAGACGGCCCTCCATCTACAGTCATGCTCAAAAGTATCCGAACGACCTGAATTGCATTTCGCCTGATTCGCATGCAACCCACATAACGCAGCTGTCTAGCAGGTCCTCTAATCAATCCTTGCTACAGTCGTTTGACTATTGAAAATGGTTCCAACAAGTCGCTACAAGAAAACACTGCTATGTATCGCAATAATTCAAGATGTAACGTAATATCACGATACTAGAAATATCAGGGAACACTTTATCACAGATAAGTCTGTCCTTAAGGCTTATAAGCTCACATTTATTGCAATAAGTGACTTACCTGAAATGTTACCACTACCATTATTACGTCAGATAGGTTATGCACGTAGTAATTTCCTCCTATTCATGATTTCCTCTTCAAAGTAACATACCGTACTTGTTATTTAACACAAAATTAAATTAAAAATTTAAGTTAGTCACAAGCAGCCAGTTGAGAAAATGTATGAACTTCAACTGACACGACGAAACGTTTCGTTCAGCATATGGATTCAAACCCAGGTCATGCAGACTAAGATTTCGTGACTGACGGAAACTAACAGTCATTCCTGACTAGGCATACAGAGAGTGATACACCTAGATTTTAGACAGTATCAGTTAGCAAGTATCAACTTTAAATTACATAACGTAAACATTTTTAACGGACGCAACTTCCTACCCAGTATCTATTGTCCCTGTTAACGAACTACGAGAGATGTTAAATACTGCTTCTTCACAAATAACTTACTTGAAATGTCGAGAGATAAAGCTTTGTGTTGGAGAGGGATTCGAACCCAGAACCTAATCGGATTGTTATTGGACCACAATCAACTGTGACATATCGGATTTTTTCGTCAGTAGCTAGATGTTTTAACTGAAATGACAAGACGAAACATTAATTTTTACCTTCCCAGGACTCCACCACGGCACATATCGCTGTTATATTCTAGAGAAAACGAACGTTAAATATGGGTTTGATACACCAGCAGCGACTTATGAGCATGTTTGAACTAGAAATAGTATGACGAAGAGTTCACCACTGACTGGGAATCGAACCCCACACATATCGTTGTTGACTACACACAAACAGACGTCAGCTACCGAATTTTTCTCCACCAGCAGCTCGGAATAACATCCTTGCACTTACAGTGATCTCGTAAATAGTTATATGTCTCACTGGGAGTCAAAAACGTCTGATATCGTTAGTGTTGACAACGAATGAAAATGCTTTAAACATCAAAATTATTATCCACCAGCAGATAAGTGTTCTCATGTTAGAGCTTGACAATTTATAATGAAAACCTTAGTGCCGGACCAGGATTCGAACTCTTTCACGAGCAATATGTGGAGATGTTGAGGAATCTGCAGTTTTGAGCAATTAACAAATTGTAGTCGAGCTGTATTGTCACGAAGGGATCAAATTCCGCGTTAAGGGCGGTCTGAGTTGCATTCGCAGTTCAGAACTGGCATTCTTGTGGTTCAACCTAACGGGTAATTAGTAGAGAAGGAATATCATGTTTAATGTGAATTTCAGATCACAACGCCATTATACCTTCTTCACTTGATGTAGCCAGAAGAGAATAGAATCTGCCTCTCCCTATCAAAAAGCATCGGCAGAATTTGGAATTGAACATAGAACGTCAGTATACGAACATATCATCAATTCAACAGACCATCAAATCCTCTTGTCTGTAACTCATTTTTCTATCATATCACCGATGCGGCACACTCGATGAGAATTTTGACTCACAGGCTCCCTGTAGTGGTTTTCAGCATGTTCAGTACATTCATTTTCTTGGCTGATGGAATCGCCGTGAACTAGCTGCCTCGGCTATCCAGTGCATACATTCCACTCTATTTTGGAATCACCGAAATAAAATCACGTAACTACCACCTACACAGAACTGCCCACAGTGTGGGATGCAGAAATTTAAATAGGAAGTGTCCCTTCCGTTTGAGCTACTCTATTGCACTATCTGTTGTTGGAACCGTCGTGCAGTGTAAAAGAAAAGCTGTAACTGTCTGTCTCTCATAAGTCTAGATTTGGCCACATGCATTATCTCACAGCACTGTGGAATACGTAAGCTCTCGAGGAACTGTTGTTGACTTCTGGAGCTGCTGTAGCTACGTGAAAGCTAGTAGCTTAATGGTAGGCGTCGCGAGTTCTATTACATTCGCTGCTACATTTTTTTAAAACGCAGTTCTGCTGTTTGCTGAAGTTATCAATTTAATGGAACTTTGAAAGTAATTCCCTTCACTTCTCAACCCAAAATAGACATTTTGTTCTTTTTAGGTTTAATAGACGGCCAGGCAGCAGATGCACCTCGAAACTTTTGTACTATGTATGGAGACAGCGCATCGTGCTAAAATAGTCAGAGAAGTATTTTCTACATTAGCTGTCGTCTGGTAGTGGCATTTATTCTTCTTCAAACCTTGTTTGACAGCTTTAACTCAGAACAAGTTTTCTACGTGCATATAATCAATAAACTGCATGTGCATTGTCAGACTGTTATAGATAACATCAGAGAATTCGCATATATCGTTGATGATTAATTTCTCTCTCATGTTTAGTAGTTTTAACAACACTAAAATAAACCTTGCGAACATTGCGCACTGTATCATAAGAAATGAAGTAAAACTACCCACGATAACCTTACGGCGAAAGTCTGTTTTAATAAAATTGAGTTTCTGTACACAAGCGTGCCTCTATCGGCACGAATTAGTAAAATACTACTCACTTAGATTTTGATTAGTTCTGTGTCAAATTGGCATGCTGTGTCATACTCAACAGGTATGCAAACGTGGCATTTCATAAATGAAGTTATGTATTCCTAGAAACCCACAATTTCCTTGTCAGCAGCGGAAAGAGGCGTTACCTGTTGTGCAGCATTGTAAGTTTTTCACCATTGCACTATGAGCTGAAAGTATTTTCTTTCGATTTGCTTATCAATTCATTTCCTTGATACTTACCACCCTGGCGTGTGAGTCATACGTGAAGAACAATATTGTATTTCGTATCGTTGACGGTCGATTCGAATTTCAGAAGAGGCGCTTGTATTGTGAAGCAGCTTGGCAGTCAGAAAGCCGAGATCTGTGACCATTAATACTACTTACTGAGTCGAGCTGCCAAGAGGATTTGATGTGTGAAGGTTTTCTTCTGATTTAGTTACAGAACTTTTTCTGGAAATTCGCAGCTCCATAAAATAAACCACAAAGAAAAGGTCGCACACGCTGGCCCCTACCACAGTTGTAACTGACAATTCTTGGAACCGGTGCGACACCAGACCCAGGCTGTACCACGGGTCTTTGAACACACTGCTGGCTACATCACTCTCATCATGGTATTGGTTGCTCAGCCTCATAACGCATCGTGAAAGATAACAAAAGCTGTCGCTTATGTGAAGAATAGTATTTCTTTAGCCAAAAAATTGAATTTTCTGTCTCATTGTCTTAGTTTACATGTGGATTATATAGCACGAGTCATTCAAATAGAAAGGGAATATCAAGTGAATTTAGCGGGTCAATTCAGTACCCTACACGGAAGTGATTGCACTGTCACAGTGTTGCCAAATGTTTTTGACGGTGTTGCCAATTCTCAGCTGTATAACAATAACAATGGTACTAATAACAAATCAATAATCAAGGATATTTACTGCATTACAGACGATTAACAAAATAGCCAAGAAAGGCTGAGTGTTTAATTGGTGCACTGCGTAGGTGTTCTTGCCACTTTGTTACTGAAGTCTGTTCTGGCTGTTTGCAGAGAGAAAAGAAAGAGCCCTGTAGCCATACATATAGCTATCAACTATCCTTGCTTTACATCACGAAACAAAGTTGGCATCACTGAGCTGATATTTGAAATACATTTCTGTAGGAAGTAGGCATACAACCTGTTTACAGTTATTTTCATTGGGATACACAATGCAAAAAAAACAACTTTTAAGTGTATTATTGCGTAATTGCAGTTATTGGCAGTCTATTCGTGAGCTTTCTCGCACTCAGTGGGGTGAAACCAATCACAGAAGCAAGCAAAACACAAATATTTCTTGCACCATGCGCAACACACAAACGAAACCTCGCTGCACTGACGTGTTGTCCGATATATTGCATGGGAATCATATATGATTCATGTTGCTAAACACAGCTATCAATCTGTATGCGTACAAAGTGTGTAAAAGTATATCTTCAAATACGCAGAAAGGAACATTGAGGTATTCGACTGCAACAAAGCCATGACCAAAATTGTAACTCGGGTAGACAGCATCGTCGTCTACCACCTTGACAACTCGAACGGTGTCAGTGCTCGGCCGGTTACTTACGTTTACTGGTACCAAAGCTACAACACGAGTACACAAAAATGTTAATAACCCTAAGATCATTAGTTTTGGAACCCATAAAAAGTAAAGCAGTCATCAGTCGGAAGAATGGTTCGAACACCACAGTGCTTTAATAGGCACGGTCTTGTTGGAGGTGGATTGCTGTTGCTTTCATCCGACCTTTGAGTTGACTTACCTAGCCAATTAATAGGGGAACCTACAGTTTAACGTGGCTTTCGGACCACAGGGCAACTCAGCATTTTTCACATCAACAAACACCGCCCGAGGGGAAGTAAGTATAAAATGGCACATAAAAATCGTGCGCCTGACGAGGGATCGAACCTGAGAACTCCGTACCTGTAACCTTGCTCTTTATCACCTTGCCACCATGCAGACAACATTGTGGTTTCTGCTTGGCATTAAAATTAGGATCTCTCGTTTGTGCCTATCTTGGCACTTGCGTGTCCCTTAGGAGATCTAACCTTTGGGATTACCCTCTTATACTTGTGTGTAAACGCCTTCCTATGCCCACTCAAAGAAGACAAGGATACACAGTCTAGCTTCAATATTACAAATACGCCTCAGTTTGTGGATGAACGCAGACTAAAGTTGATAATCACTGTGAATATTTAGCAGCACTGTACCCATTGGTGTTAAACTCGTTTTCAACCAATGATTCCCACAGCTACAGGAACACTACTTATGAAACCTCTTAGACAAAATACTTACGCGACACAAACTGTGGGAAGATTGTTTTACAACCTTCGTACCTAGATAAAGAGCTTTTCCTATTTGATATATCTGTGAACGTTGCTACGTCAGACGCTTTAAGAAGAAGCTAAATTCCTTCAGCTACCCCAATGTTTAAATAAATCGTCTTAACGGCGCTAAATCGTGGTTTGTGAATCGTTTACCTGCCGTACTCTGCTGCATTTCGCTGGTTGGAAGGCAAAAAGCTTACTGACAAATTTCACTGAAGGAAAAGGGGACGAAATATCTCCCACTTTAAGGTCGTGTTGTTTTATTTAAATGATTATAAAATCAGGTAAAACGAACAGTGAGGTTGTCAGTATAAGCATATTACTGTTGTCAATATGATGTTGCACCACCCTGGGCCTATAATGATAGAGGGCCCGTTTAGGTCAGGCTATTGTATACAGAAGTGGTAGAGAGAGCACCACTAAATTCTACAATCCGCATGCATTGCGTACACACAGAAATTACTGTTACAGTGTACTTATGGAGCCCAATGGGTGAATTGTACATTTTCCGGTGAGAAAGAGCACTGGCAAACAGTCTTCGCTACATTAGGTTACTTAAACTGGTGTCACTCTGAGCTAGAATTTATGGTCAGCGACTAAGTGTAAGGACTATGAGTCGGATGTGGATAAATACTTTCCTACATTATAGAAGCGAATATTAAATTTGAACTAACATTGCGAAAATTTTGGACTTGGATAGCTTAGAATGAATGTTTATTGCCAAGGAAAACAAATGATTTTCTAAAACATTCTCTGTCATACACAATTTGAAACAGGCTACGTCGACCAAATCATATGGAAGAACTGACAGCGAAGTACATCGGAAGGCCGTAAGATCCCTTGGCTTTTGGTTTGGCAGTATTCGACAGCCATTTCTAAGCGTAAGTAAATGAAGAAGGCCAGCGCGTTTTTGTTATCAAGTAACGTCTTCATCAATTACTTTAGTTTTAATGTGATCTACGAGTAATTACTGATGTTTGATATTAACATGAAAAGGATTCCGTAGACAGAGAAAGAACCCGTTCTTGGGCAACTACTTCTATAATGACCGAAAGGCCTTAAATGATCTTCAAGTACATGTGATCTAGCAGTGGTATGAAGAAAACGATAGTAATAATGACGGTAATAATCGAATTATCCGGTAACTTCACACTTAACAGTGAATTTTCTCGAACTAAGAAATTTCCTGAATTAGTGAAAATTTCAAAATGACTTTACATCGAGGCTATGATGCTTAGAAGAGTCATTACATCCTGCTGACATGAGAATACCATCATATCTACGCCAGAAGCTTGCGTCTACTTAAGCAATTTAATAGACTCGCATTTTTTCCACCGTGAATAATTTTATAAGCTAAGCACATCATCCGTTACAGCACACTCCTGAGGCTGGGAAGGATGCTATAATCCAGAATTCGCATTAAACATCACGTAGAGCCAGTTTACGTTTGGAAATGACATAGGTGGAGGTCATGGTAAACAGAAATACTGTCGCCAGTAAACTTACTTACATTAGAAAATTTTATTTGATGAACAGATAGCCGTTTAAAGGAATAGGGCTCTTATTTTACTTGTACTTGATTGAACTAGAGACGTTGAAAAATTTGGTGCTGGACTGTGATTCGAATTCGTATCTCCTCTTTCGAGGATCTGAATCTCTCGGAACAGTATAGTTCAATCATTTCGTTCCTTTTCATAAGACTTCAACCTTCTCTGGGTCTCCTGCAAACGTAAGTATGTGGGTCCGAATCCTGATACAGTACAAAAATATTCATAATTTCATTTAAAGCCCTGTCACGTGCACACCGGCCTGCTAATGAAAATTAACGTGCATTTTTAATGTCTGTTCATGTGTTGCCAACAATTTCTGGTCAAACACGCACACATCTTACTGTTAGTGAGTAAGCAACTGATACTTAAGCTATGTTCGTGGACGATAAAGAAGAACGATAGAGTGCGGTTAGACAGTCGATCAGGCACAAGAATTTGTATCCTTATTTTAGATTCAAACACGTAGCAGCTAGTAAGATAAACCGATGCGTAACATTTGATTTTACTTAGTTCACAATCCGATTACGTGTTTTGTTCGTATCTCCGTCACAGAACTTCACATCATGCGCTTCATCTTTAAATGCATACCCACTTTGTTACTTCTGATTTGAGGTATATCAGACATATTTCGTGGTTACTTAACAGGGGATGAAACGGTCTTGATAGGAGTCCCAGCTTATTACAAAAACTGTGGTCTTTTATTTTCAAGTTTAGATTCGGTTACTGACATTGGCGAAAATTTCGGTAATTCATGACTCTTCATGGCTACTCAGCAATATTATATGATTAGACTAGATTAGCTTAATTCTTGTTCCATAGATAATGAATACGACATATTGTAATGATGTGGAACGTGTCACTTTAATGAAAGATTTCTTTGCATAACCAGTGTTCAATTTCCTAACAACAATTTTTTACCCTCTCTCTCATTCTTTTTTATTTTTATCTCTCTCTCTCTCTCTCTCTCTCTCTCTCTCTCTCTCTCTCTCTATCTCTCTCTCTCTCTCTCTCTCTCTCTCTCTTTTCTCTATCACACACACATATTCTATTTTTATTTTTATTTGTTTTCTTGTGATTGACTACACCGATGCACGAAAATGTCCGTGAATGAGTTTCTTAGTTTTGAGCAGAGGTACGAAAGAAATATAAAAACAACTATGAGAGTCACTGATTTATGATGCTTAGTTTGCAGTCAGTTCTGAGTGTTATTAGTAACTACGCTCCAGTCCCTAAACCCAGTTAAAGAAACGCGAATCAAACGAATTAACGTTTTCCAGGCAGCAGCAGCCGCGTCTTTGAGACGCCAGCTATGGTCACTTCCCAGCCCTCTGTAGTATCACATCGGTTCGTCCTCTTCCTGCTGATACTGTAACTCAGATATGACAACAAAGCAAGGTATGCTTTGCAACACTGTGCTCGACGAGTTACTTCCCGGTGTGTACGGAATTAAGCCTCGAAGTTCACTTGATTTTTCCTGTCATTACCATTGAATAATCTGAGTTATTGTCGCCTGAGGTATAGCAGAAGATTGTAAATTTATGGTTTTCAGTCCAGGAAAGTAGGTGCACGTGGAAATCGCAACTAATCTCGTCCTTTAAATAGCAGTTTACGAGTTCTAGCCACTATTGGGCTTGTAAGAGGAACGCACAACACATACCTTTCGCTAGCTCTGGGGTGACTTGCTGACCTGTGGAAAAGCGCCTGTTATGGTTCGCGGGTCCAGTCTCGCTGTCTGTAAAGTTTTTATCCCTTCTGTGAAAGAGCTACAAGCAGTCAGATCAAACATCGATAAGAAAATCGCAAGAAAATACTTTCAACTCATAGGGCAATGGTGAAAAACTTACAATGCTCCAAACAGGTAACGCCTCTTTCCGTTGCTGCCAAGCAAATTTTGGGTATCTAGGAGTGTGAAATGCCACATTTGCATACCTGTTGAGTATGACACAGCATACCAATTAAACACAGACCCAATCGACATCTATGTGAGTAGTATTTTACTAATTCCTGCCGATAGAGGCACACTTGTGTACAGGTCCTCAGTTTTCTTAAAACAGACTTTCGTCGTAAGGTTTTCGTGGGTAGTATTATTTCATTTCTAATAACACTGTGCACAATTTTCGTAAGGTTTCTTTTAGTGTTGTTAAAACAATACTAAACATGAGAAATTAATTATCAACGATGTATGCGAATTCTCTGATGTTATCTATAACAGTCTGAGAATGCACATGCAGTTTATTGATTACATGCATTTTCCCGTGACATGCAGCATTACTGTATGATTAAATCATGATGGCGTCCTCTTGGGTAAAATATTCGGATCTCTGGGCGGGGACTACTCAAGAGGACGTCGTTATCAGGAGAAAGAAAATTGGCGTTCTTACGGATCGGAGCGTGGAATGTCAGACCCCTTAATCAGGCAGGTAGGTTAGAAAACTTAAAAGGGAAATAGATAGGTTAAAGTTAGATATAGTGGGAATTAGTGAAATTCGGTGGCCGGACACGCAAGACTTTTGGTCAGGTGAATACAGGGTTACAAATACAAAATCAAATAGGGGTAATGCAGGAGTAAGTTTATTAATGAATAAAAAAGTAGGAGTGCGGGTAAGCTACTACAAGCAGCATAGCGAACGCATTATTGTGGCCAAGATAGACACGAAGCCCACGCCTACTACAGCAGTACAAGTTTATATACCAACTATCTCCGCAGTTGAAGAAGAAATCGATGAAATGTACGATGAGACAAAATAAATTATTCAGGTAGTGAGACGAAAATTTGATGGTCATGGGTGAATGGAATTCGAGGGTAGGAAAAGGGAGAGAAGGAAACGTAGTAGGTGAATACGGATTGGGAGCAAGAAATGAAAGAGGAAGCAGCCTGGTAGAATTTTGCGCAGAGCATAACTTAATCATAGCTAACACTTGGTTCAAGAATTATGCAAGAAGATTGTATACATGGAGGAACCCTGGAGATACTAGAAGGTATCAGATAGATTATATAATGGTAAGACAGAGATTTAGGAACCAGGTTTTAAATTGTAAGACATTGCCAGGGGCACATGTTGACTGAAGAAATTGAAAACGGTGGGAATTTAAGGAGATGGGACCTGGATAAACTGACTAAACCAGAGGTTGTACACAGTTTCAGGGAGAGCATAAGGGAACAATTGACAGAAATGGGGGAAAGAAATACAGTAGAAGAATAATGGGTAGCTTTGAGGGATGAAGTAGTGAAGGCAGCAGAGGATCAAGTAGGTAAAAAGACGGGGGCTGGTAGAAATCCTTGGGTAACAGAAGAAATATTGAATTTAATTGATGAAAGGATAAAATATAAAAACGCAGTAAGTGAAGCTGGCAAAAAGGAATACAAACGTCTCATAAATGAAATCGACAGGAAGTGTAAAAAGGCTAAGTAGGGATAGCTAGAGGACAAATTTAAGGATGTAGAGGCTTATCTCACTAGGGGTAAGATAGATACTCCTACAAGAAAATTGAAGAGACCTTTGGAGTATACAGGACCACTTGTATGAATATCAAGAGCTCAGATGGAAACCCAGTTCTAAGCAAAGAAGGGAAAGCAGAAAGGTGGAAGGAGTATATAGAGGGTCTATACAAGGGCGATGAACTTGAGGACAATATGATGTAAATAGAAGAGGATGTAGATGTAGATGAAATGGGAGATACGATACTGCGTGAAGAGTTTCACAGAGCACTGAAAGACCTGAGTCGAAACAAGGCTCCGGGAGTAAACAACATTCAATTAGAACTACTGACGGCTTTGGGAGAGCGAGTCCTGACAAAACTCTATAATCTGATGAGCAAGATGTATGAGACAGGTGAAACACCCTCAGATTTCAAGAAGAATATAATAATTCCAATTCCAAAGAAAGCAGGTGTAGACAGATGTGAAAATTACAGAACTATCAGTTTAATAAGTCACAGGTGCAAAATACTAACTCGAATTCTTTACAGACGAATGGAAAAAGTGGTAGAAGCTGACCTCGGGGAAGATTAATTTGCATTCCGAAGAAATGTTGGAACACGTGTGGCAATAGTGACTTTACGACTTATCTTAGAAGAAAGGTTAAGGAAAGGCAAACCTACGTATCTACCACTTGTAAACTTAGAGAAAGCTTTTAACAATGTTGACTGGAATACTCTCTTTCAAATTCTGAAGGTGGCTGGGGTAAAATACAGGGAGCGAAAGGCCATTTACAATTTGTACAAAACCCAGATGGCAGTTATAAGGGTCAAGGGACATGAAAGGGAAGCAGTGATTGGGAAGGGAGCGAAACAGGTCTGTAGCCTCTCCACGATGTTATTCAATCTGTATATTGAGCAAGCAGTAAAGGAAACAAAAGAAAAATTCGGAGTAAGCATTAAAATCCATGGAGAAGAAATAAAAACTTTGGGTTCGCCGATGACATTGTAATTCTGTCAGAGACAGCAAAGGACTTGGAAGAGCATTTGAACGGAATGTACAGACTCTTGAAAGAAGGGTATAAGATGAACATCAACAAAAGCAAAACGAGGATAATGGAATGTAGTCGAGCTAAGTCGGGTGATGCTGAGGGAATTAGATTAGGAAATGAGACACTTAAAGTAGTAAAGGAGTTTTGCTATTTGTGGAGCAAAATAACTGATGATAGTCGAAGTAGGGAGGATATAAAAGGTATCATGGCAACGGCAAGGAAAGCGTTTCTAAAGAACAGAAATTTGTTAACATCGAGTATAGATTTAAGTGTCAGGATGTCGTTTCTGAGAGTATTTGTATGGAGTGTAGCCATGTATGGAAGTGATACATGGACGATAACTAGTTTGGACAAGAAGAGAATAGAATCTTTCGAAATATGGTGCTATAGAAGAATGCTGAAGATTAGATGGGTATTTCATATACCTAACGAGGAGGTATTGAATAGGGCTGGGGAGAAGAGAAGTTGGTGGCACAACTTGACTAGAAGAAGGGATTGGTTGGTAGGACATGTTTTGAGGCGTCAAGGGATCACCAGTTTAGTATTGGAGGGCAGCGTGGAGGGTAAAAATCGTAGAGGGAGACCAAGAGATGAATACACTAAACAGATACAGAAGGATGTAGGTTGCAGTAGGTACAGGGAGATGAAGAAGCTTGCACAGGAGAGCATGGAGGGCTGCATCAAACCAGTCTCAGGACCGAAGACCACAACAACAACATGCTCTGTACATAGCTCTCAGTAATTCATTGAGAATCTTACAGTGCTTGAACCATTCCGCACTCACTACGAGGGTATCATCTACATGGACCGTTATTTCACTGGTTAATATCTCATCTAACACCTTGTTAATTCAGGTATAAATGACAGTAGTAAATAACTTTATGCATAAGCATTACCAAAATTTCAGTATATTACATAATTACGTCGGTAAAAATTGCAGTCGTTAGGTTTACTGTTTTGCGATTGGTTATTGACGAAAAGGGCAGATTGACGTGGGAGAGTGTCGTTTTGCTATAGGCTGTTGAGTAAACTGACCAATGGTAAAGCAATATTCTTCGTGCGCCTTTCTCTGCTGGTAGAGAATGAGTATTCTAGGGAAGAGTCGAAGCCTAGACATGAAAGAGATCGGACGTGTGTAGTAGTAGTTCCGATGGAAATGATAAGTTGCCGGATCTAGCAGTGTTTCACACATCAAAGGTATTGGAAAGTGATGGCATAATTATTTAGATGTGTGTGTAGAAATTTCGGAATTTTTCAGTAAATTTTGTGACGACAAAAGACACATATTCCGCGTGGCGTATTGAGCAGGTCGGTGGCTAAAAACTGTGACTGCATTTGGTACCGACAAACTTAACATCTGGGAGCATTATCAATAAAAAACAATCAGTATTTTTGTAGCTAACGTGAGTGAAAGGGATCGTGAGTGACTGTGTTAAGACTAGCACGGGCTTGGCAGTGATACTTGTTCACCTAAGTTTCAGGAATATATTAATTGAGGACAAAATTTCCAACCTTTCATTTGCGTGAAACCTTTCTCCATAAACGTAGATTAGTGACTTAAATTGCAGCCTGGTGCACGTCGAAGTACAGTAGGGTTCACTCGGCTTCCCTACTGATGATCTGCTGAGACAGCGTTCACAGGTAGGAGCAGGTTCGTCGTAAAGGGACGGAAAGAACCTCACCGCCGCGCTACCTTCAGGCGCTAGTGCAACCACGAGACTATGTAGTGTCTAAGTGTCCTACAATTATATTTTTTAACCGCTCCACAAAGATGGGTAGGCGGCACCGACGGTGTTGCGGGACTGGGAAGCCTTAGAGGGATTTACTAACGCGGACAATAATGTAGCACCCCTCTGTGATTACTCTGCAGTTGGGCGCGAAATAGAAGCGCTGAAAAACCGTAAAACTCCTTTGCTATCTCAGATTTCTTCCAAATTTCATCGAATGACTGCCATCTGCTTCACTTCTCCTGTGTAGCAAGCTACGTAAATTTAAGTATCAACTGTGTTTTAATGACTTGTCAGTTTTTTCCGTGTGTTTTCGCTTTTAGGAAGCTTTACGAGGTGCATTCAAGTTCTAAGGCCTCCGATTTTTTTTTCAAATGAACTACTCAGCCGAAATCGATGAAACTGGCGTTACTTCTCGACGTAATCGCCCTGCAGACGTACACATTTTTCACAAAGCTGACACCATGATTGCATGGCAGCGGCGAAGGCTTCTTTAGGAGTTTGTTTTGACCACTGGAAAATCGCTGAGGCAATAGCAGCACGGCTGGTGAATGTGCGACCACGGAGAGTGTCTTTCGTTGTTGGAAAAAGCCAAAAGTCACTAGGAGCCAGGTCAGGTGAGTAGGGAGCATGGGGAATCACTTCAAAGTTGTTATCACGAAGAAACTGTTGCGTAACGTTAGCTCGATGTGCGGGTTGCGTTGTCTTGGTGAAACAGCACACGCGCAGCCATTCCCGGACGTTTTTGTTGCAGTGCAGGAAGGAATTTGTTCTTCAAAACATTTTCGTAGGATGCACCTGTTACCGTAGTGCCCTTTGGAACGCAGTGGGTAAGGATTACGCCCTCGCTCTCCCAGAACATGGACACCATCATTTTTTCGGCACTGGCGGTTACCCGAAATTTTTTTGGTGGCGGTGAATCTGTGTGCTTCCATTGAGCTGACTGGCGCTTTGTTTGTGGATTGAAAAATGGCATCCACGTCTCATCCATTGTCACAACCGACGAAAAGAAAGTCCCATTCATGCTGTCGTTGCGCGTCAACATTGCTTGGCAACATGCCACACGGGCAGCCATGTGGTCGTCCGTCAGCATTCGTGGCACCCACCTGAATGACACTTTTCGTATTTTCAGGTCGTCATGCAGGATTGTGTGCACAGAACCCACAGAAATGCCAAATCTGGAGGCGATCTGTTCAACAGTTATTCGGCGATCCCCCAAAACAATTGTCTCCACTTTCTCGATCATGTCGTCAGACCGGCTTGTGCGAGCCCAAGGTTGTTTCGGTTTGTTGTCAAACAATGTTCCGGCTTCATTAAACTGTCGCACCCACGAACGCACTGTCGACACATCCATAACTCCATCACCACATGTCTCCAAGTAAGGAAAACGTCGCCATTTTAAGTATTTAAAATAGTTCTCATTCTCGCCGCTGGCGGTAAAATTCCATCTGCCGTACGGTGCTGCCATCTCTGGGACGAATTGAGAATGAATGCGGCCTAATTTTAAAATAATGCGCATGTTTCTATGTCTTTCCAGTCCGGAGAAAAAAAATCTGAGGCCTTAGAACTTGAATGCACCTCGTAATTTTCGGGTACTAGTAATAGTGTTCCAATAGATTTCGTGTTTGTTTTGAATATAGTCCAGAGACAGTTAGTGATTAATTTCATTGTTTCCAACAAGAAGTGTCTAATAACCACAGTTTGGTCAGCTATCAGCCGGCTTTAGTGAATTAGCAGTCTAGTTAAAAGTTGATTAACTCTGTACAGTAAATTGATTTATTAGGATGGATAGGATGTATGACTGCTGTGTACGGACGCAGGAGGAGCTGGCCACTGTTCGCGAACAGCTGAGCGTGCTGATGGCCGCGGTCAGCCGTCTTCAGGCTCCTGCCTGGGAGTGTAGCGGCAGATGGCTTATCTAGCCGTTGATTTCCATGGACAGTGGTGGGTGTATCGCCATGAGCTCGAGACAAAGGCACGGAAACGTGGATTGGCCAGCGCTGCAAAATGCGCAGAGCAGCCCATAATGAGGCACGGTGAAGCTGAGTGATATTTTGCGGGCTGTCAGAATGTCAGGAGCATACCAATGAGTTCCTGTTAAAGTACAAAACGATGCCGAGAAAAATCGCTTCGGAAAGCTGTCCGATGGGAGTTTTTGCTCCGGCTCATTCTACACGGTACATAGTGACACCACGCTCTGCTTCTTTGACCTACCAACTACTGCGTCACTCTCGCGTATTCTCTCTCGAGACCTGATGACCAAAAATTTTTTCCTCTCTCCTAGGATGAAGAAACCTATGCGCTGAAGACATTTGTAGAATGACAGTGAGGTGATTCTTTGAGGTTGGAACGTTTCCCGGAGAGCAAAAAAAGCAAACTTATACAATCAACATCTGTGACTAATCGCCCAACGTTGAGCACTTACACAGAGAACCGACTCGTGGCGATAACATATTAGACCTTCTGGTGACAAACAGCCCCGAACTATTTGAAACAGTTAACGCAGAACAGGGAATCTTCGACCATAAAGCGGTTACTGCACCGATGGTTTCAGCCGTAAATAGAAATGTTAAAAAAGGTAGGAAGATTTTTCTGTTTAGCAAAAGTGACAAAAAGCAGATTTCAGAGTACTTGACGACTCAACACAAAAGTTTTGTCTCAAGTACACATAGTGTTGAGGATCAGTGGACAAAGCTCAAAACCATCGTACTATATGCATTAGATGAGTTTGTGCCAACCAACATCGTAGGAGATGGAAAAGAGCCACCGTGGTACAACAACCGAGTTTGAAAACTGCTGCGGAAGCAAAGGGAACTTCACAGCAAACATAAACATAGCCAAAGCCTTGCAGACAAACAAAAATTACGCGAAGCGAAATGTAGTGTGAGGAGGGCTATTCGAGAGGCGTTCAGTGAATTCGAAAATAAAGTTCTATGTACTGAGTTGGCAGAAAATCCTAAGAAATTTTGGTCTTATGTCAAAAAACGGTAGGTGGATTAAAACGAAATGTCCAGACACTCTGTGACCAAAATGGTACTGAAACAGAGGATGACAGACTAAACGCCGAAATACTAAATGTCTTTTTCCAAGGCTGTTTCACAGAGGAAGACTGCACTGCAGTTCCTTCTATAGATTGTCGCACAGATGACAAAATGGTAGATATCGAAACAGAGGGATAGAGAAACAATTAAAGTCACTGAATAGAGAAAAGTCAGCTGGAGCTGATGGGACACCAGTTCGATTGTACACAGAGTATGCGAAGAAACTTGCCCCCCTTTCTAGTAGCGGTGTACCGTAGGTCTCTAGAAGAGCGTAGCGTTCCAAAGGATTGGAAAAGGGCACAGGTCATCCCAGTTTTCAAAAAGGGACGTCGAACATATGTGCAGAACTATAGACCTATATCTCTAACGTCGACCAGTTGTACAATTTTGGAGCAAATATTATTTTCGAGTATTAAGACTTTTCTGGAGACTAGAAACCTACTCTGTGGGAATCAGCATGGGTTTCGAAATAGACGATCGTGTGAAACTCAGCTCGCGCTATTCGTCCACGAGACTCAGAGGGCCATAGACACGGGTTCCCAGGTATATGCCACGTTTCTTTACTTCCGCAAGGCGTTCCATACAGTTCCCCATAGTCGTTTAATGAACAAAGTAAGAGGATGTGGACTATCAGACCAATTGTGTGATTGGATTGAATAGTTCCTAGATAACAGAACGCAGCATGTCATTCTCAATGAAGAGAAGTCTTCCGAAGTAAGAGTGATTTCAGGTGTGTCGCAGGGGAGTGTCGTAGGACCGTTGCTATTCACAGTATACATAAATGACCTTGTGGATATCAGAAGTTCACTGAGGCTTTTGCGGATGATGCTGTGGTATATCGAGACGTTGTAACAATGGAAAATTGTACTGAAATGCAGGAGGATCTGCAGCGAATTGACGCATGACGCAGGGAATGGCAATTGAATCTCAATGTAGGCAAGTGTAATGTGCTGCGAATACATAGCAAGAAAGATCCCTTATCATTTAGCTACAATATAGCAGGACAGCAACCGGAAGCAGTTAATTCCATAAATTATCTGGGAGTAGGCATTAGGAGTGATTTAAAATGGAATGATCATATAAAGTTGATCGTCGGTAGAGCAGATGCCAGACTAAGATTCATTGGAAGAAACCTAAGGAAATGCAATACAAAAACAAAGGAAGTAGGTTACAGTACACTTGTTCGCCCATTGCTTGAGTGCTTCTCAGCGGTGTGGGATCCTTACCAGATAGGGTTGATAGAAGAGAGAGAGAAGATCCAACGCAGAGTTGCGCGCTTCGTTACAGGATCATTTAGTAATCGCGAAAGCGGTACGGAGATGATAGATAAACTCCAGTGAAAGACTTTGCAACAGAGACCCCCAGTAGCTCGATAGGGGCCTTTCTTAATATTTCGAGAACATACCTTCACCGAGGAGTCAGGCAGTATATTGCTCCCTCCTACGTATATCTCGCGAAGAGACCATGAGGATAAAATCAGAGAGATTAGAGCCCACACAGAGGCATACCGACAATCTTACTTTCCACGACTGGAATACATCTACATCTACATGATTACTCTGCAATTCACTTTTAAGTGCTTGGCACAGGGTTCATCGAACCACAATCATACTCTTTCTCTACCATTCCACTCCCGAACAGCGCGCAGGAAAAACGAACACCTAAACCTTTCTGTTCGAGCTCTGATTTCTCTTATTTTATTTTGATGATCATTCCTACCTATGTAGGTTGGGCTCAACAAAATATTCAAAAGAGAAAGCTGGTGACTGAAATTTCGTAAATAGATCTCGCCGCGACGAAAAACGTCTTTGCTTTAATGACTACTATCCCAACTCGCGTATCATATCTGCCACACTCTCTCCCCTATTACGTGATAATACAAAACGTGTTGTCCTTTCTTGCGCCCTTTCGATGTCCGTCAATCCCACCTGGTAAGGATCCCACACCGCGCAGCAATATTCTAACAGAGGACGAACGAGTGTAGTGTAAGCTGACTCTTTAGTGGACTTGTTGTGTCTCCTAAGTGTCCTGCCAATGAAACGCAACCTTTGGCTCGGCTTCCCCACAATATAATCTATGTGGTGTTTCCAACTGAAGTTGTTCGTAATTTTAACACCCAGGTACTTAGTTGAATTGACAGCCTTGAGAATTGTACTATTTATCGAGTAATCTAATTCCAACGGATTTCTCTTGGAACTCATGTGGATTACCTCACATTTTTCGTTATTTAGCGTCAACTGCTACCTGACACACCATACAGTAATCTTTTCTAAATCGCTTTGCAACTGATACTGATCTTCGGATGACCTTACTAGACGGTAAATTACAGCACCATCTGCGAACAGCCTAAGAGAACTGCTCAGATTGTCACCCAGGTCATTTATATAGATCAGGAACAGTAGAGGCCCCAGGACGCTACCCTGGGGAACGCCTGATATCACTTCAGTTTTACTCGATGATTTGGCGTCTCATACTACGAACTGCGACCTCCCTGACAGGATATCACGAATCCAGTCGCACAACTGAGACGATACCCGCAGCCTGATTAGAAGTCGCTTGTGAGGAACGGTGTCAAAACATTTCCGGAAATCTAGAAATACGGAATCAACTTGAGATCCCCTGTCGATAGCGACCATTACTTCGAGCGAATAGCTGCGTTGCGCAAGAACGATGTTTCCTGAAACCATGCTGATTACGTATCAACAGATCGTTACCTTCGAAATGATTCATAATGAGTAGAAGGAGAAGCGATAGAGGTACTCAAAGTACCCTCCGCCACGCACCGTCAGGTGCCTTGCGGAGTATGGATGTAGATGTAGAGTGAAGTGAGTCACAGTGAATGGTAAATATGTAGAGAAGAACTAACTCCATCGTTATGTTTTAAGGTCACAGTTTGATGTTTTTTTCCAGTATTTATGACCACCGCTATCATTCCCACAGCCGCCCCACTTCATCTCAAACCGCCTACCCTTTGTCTGCTACTGAGAGCTGAACGCGAAAGCCTGTCCACAATCCAGTTCCTGGGCGACCTTAACACGTGGGCTCGCAGTTGCAACACTCCGGAGCTGCAGCTGCGGTCACACGGCGCGTCGGCGGTGGGAGATTCACGTAACGACCAGCGGCTAGCCGGCTAGGCGGCGACTGTAGTAGCAGACGCTGCACGCTCGGCTGCCTCTGGGTGTTGGGTAGCGGGTTGGAGTCCCGTAGCCAGCGCGCTGGTCTATAGCCGGTGCGCCACGGGTCGTGCGGGCTGAACAGAACTGAAGGGGGTCGTGACCTCTGCTCTAGCTGGCCGGCAGTGGCGGCCGTGCTAGCAAGGTTCCAGGCGGCTCCATATACTGAGAGCTGCCACACGAGGTCATAGGGCGTGTGTCGACGCTACAGTGTTGTTGTTGTAGTCTTCAGTCCTCAGGCTGGTTTGATGCAGCTCTCCATGCTACCCTACCCTGTGCAAGACTCTTCATCTCCCAGTACTTAGGTCAACCTACATCCTACTGAATCTGCTTAGTGTATTCATCTTTTGGTCTCCTTCTACGATTTTTACCCTCCACACTGCCCTCCAATGCTAAATTTGTGATCCCTACCAACCGATCCCTTCTTCTAGTCAAGTTGTGCCACAAACTCCTCTTCTCCCAAATTCTACTCAATACCTCCTCATTAGTTACGTGATGTACCCATCTAATCTTCAGTATTCTTCTGTAGTACCACATTTCGAAAGCTTCTATTCTCTTCTTGTCCAAACTATTTATCGTCCATGTTTCACTTCCATACATGGCTACACTCCATACAAATACTTTCAGACACGACTTCATGACACTTAAATCAATACACGATGTTAACAAATTTCTCTTCTTCAGAAATGCTTTCCTTCCCATTGGCAGTCTACCTTTTATATCCTCTCTACTTCGACCAGCATCAGTTATTTTGCTCCCCAAATAGCAAAACTCCTTTACTACTTTAAGTGTCTCATTTCCTAATCTAATTCCCTCAGCATCACCCGACTTAATTCGACTACATTCCATTACCCAAGTTTTGCTTTTGTTGATGTTAATCTTATATCCTCCTTTCAAGACACTGTCCATTCCGTGCTCTTCCAAGTCCTTTGCTGTCTCTGACACAATTATAATGTCGTCGGCGAACCTCAGCGTTTTTATTTCTTCTCCATGGATTTTGATATCTACTCCGAATCTTTTGTTTCCGTTACTGCTTGCTCAATATACAGATTAATTAACATCGGGGATAGGCTACAACCCTGTCTCACTCCCTTCCCAACCACTGCTTCCCTTTCATGTCCCTCGACTCTTATAACTGCCATCTGGTTTCTGTACAAATTGTAAATAGCCTTTCGCTCCTTGTATTTTACCCCTGCCACCTTCAGAATTTGAAAGAGAGTATTCCAGCCAACATTGTCAAAAGCTTTCTTTAAGTTTACAAATGCTAGAAACGTAGGTTTACCTTTCCTTAATCTTTCTGCAAAGATAAGGTGTAGGGTCAGTACTGCCTCACGTGTTCCAACATTTCTACGGAATCCAAACTGATCTTCCCCCAGGTCGGTTTTTCCATTAGTCTGTCAAGAATTCGCGTTAGTATTTTGCAGCTGTGACTTATTAAACTGATAGTTCGGTAATTTCAGATCTGTCAACACCTGCTTTCTTTGGGATTGGAATTATTATATTCTTCTTGAAGTCAGAGGGTATTTCGCCTGTCTCATACATCTTGCCCACCATATGGTAGAGTTTTGTCAGGACTGGCTCTCCCAAGGTTGTCCGTAGTTCTAATGGAATGTTGTCTACTCCCGGGGCCTTGTTTTGACTCAGGTCTTTCAGTGCACTGTCAAACTTTTCACGCAGTATTGTATCTCCCATTTCATCTTTATCTACATCCTCTTCCACTTCCATAATATTGTCCTCGAGAACATCGCCCTTGTATAGACCCTCTATATACTCCTTCCACCTTTCTGTTTTCCCTTCTTTGCTTAGTACTGGGTTTCCATCTGAGCTCTTGATGTTCATGCAAGTGGTTCTCTTTTCTCCAAAGGTCTCTTTAATTTTCCTGTAGGCAGTCTATCTTATCGCTCATGAGATAAGTCTCGACATCTTACATTTGTCCTCTAGCCATCCCTGCTTAGCCATTTTGCACTTCTTGTCGACCTCATCTTTGAGACGTTTGTATTGCTTCTTGCCTGCTTCACTTACTACATTTTTATATTTTCTCCTTTCATCAATTAAATTCAGTATCTCTTCTGTTACCCAAGGGTTTCTACTAGCCCTCGTCATTTTAACTACTTGATCCTCTGCTGCCTTCACTCTTTCATTCCTCAAAGCTACCCATTCTTCTTCTACTGTATTTCTTTCCCCCGTTCCCGTCAATTGTTCCCTTATGCTCTCCCTGCTACAGGTCATAACCAATAGATTGTGGTCAGAATCCACACCTGCCCCTGGAAATGTCTTACAATTTAAAATCTGGTTCCTAAATATGTGTCTTATCATTATATAATCTAATGAAACCTTCTAGTAACTCCAGGGTTCTTCCATGTATACAACCTTCTTTCATGATTCTTGAATCAAGTTTAGCGTTCCAAGTGTTAGTGAACCAAATGTTAGCGTTGTAAAAATAAATGTTTGTGGTGACAGAAGAAGGTACAAGGGTCGATCGGGAAGAGATGTCCGATACGGTACTAGAGCAAAACTGAAAACATCTTTCGAAGACTTAACTTCGAATAAGGCAAAAGGTATAGATAATATTCCATCTGCATTTCGAAAATCACTGGGGGAAATGTCAACAAAACCAGTATTCACTTTGGTATTTAGAATGCATGAGACTTGCGATATAGTATGAGACTTGCAAAAAACATCATCTGCACAATTCAGAAATTGCATTAACTGACAAGTGCGTGAGTTGTCGACCAATGCGCTTAGCTCTCAATGCATTCAAGTTGCAAAAATCATCATGTACAGAAGCATGAAAAGAAAACTGAGCATCGCTTAGATGACGATCATTTCGATTATAGTATAGGTAAAAAACCCAGAAGCAGTAGCCGACCTTTATGACTGAGAGGTTCTAGGCGCTTCAGTCCGGAACCGCGCTGCTGCTAAGGTCGCAGGTTCGAATCCTGCCTCGGGCATGGCTGTGTGTGATGTCCTTAGATTAGTTAGGTTTAAGTAGTTCTAAGTGTAGAGGACTGATGACCTCGGATGATAAGTCCCATAGTGCTTAGAGCTATTTGAACCAGAAGCATATAACACTCCTTTTCGCTACTCTATACCATAACCTTAAAGTTGGAGGCAGGTCGTGAAACAAGACTAGCTTGTTAAAGCAATTATGGTATAAAGCAACAGAGCAGTGTTATCCTCTGAGAGGAATTTTGTTGTGTTGACCGCGCTGTACCTAACAGAGGTGGCTTATCGGAAGTGAAAGTCAGAATTACGTAAATAATTGAACAGTAACAAACAATATTTTTGCCTAGCTATACTGTTTAAAGAATAAGCAAAACGGTCGCCAGCCTAATTAGGCAAGAGAAAGATTAACGTTCTCGTTTAAGAAAGTAGGTATGAGTAACTTTAACGGGCAAACACAACCTTGACGTGGCCACACGCGAGTGCAAAGAACTCTGACACATACATATGTTTGCGGTAACATTGAAGCTAACAGCTAGAGAAGCACAAACTATTTGCAAAAATATAACAAATAACGAAACACATTATTACTTTCAGTGTTTATTCAAACTGAACGATCTTTATAACATTACTAATAACATTCACTGTAAGATCATAGATTGGACGTAAGTTCAGTATTACTTTTCACGCAGTTTCCTAGCTGACATAAAATTTTAAATGTAATGCACTGCAAAATTATGAGCTGGTCACAGGTTAAGTCTCTCTCAGTTAAATACTTTAGCCGGCCGCTGTGGCCGTGCGGTTCTAGGCGCTTCAGTCTGGAACCGCGTGACCGCTACGGTCGCAGGTTCGAATCCTGCCTCGGGCATGAATGCGTGTGCTGTCCTTAGGTTAGTTAGGTTTAAGAAGTTCTAAGTTCTAGGGGACTGATGACCACAGATGTTAAGTCCCATAGTGCTCAGAGTCATTTGAACCATGTTTTAGTTAAATACTTTACTATTTAAAATGAAAATTAATTGAAATTAACTAACAGGTTACTTCTCACTGTCTTTTGAATAAATAAATTATGATTTTCATAAATAGTGATCTTTCCGTTACTTGTTACTTAGCATTTGCACAATAGACAGACTGTGGATCCTGTTATACTATTAATATGCACTTCCAATATACAAGAGCGAAACTCTTAGCAAACATGAACACATAACTTTCCACAACTGCAGTTTTCCACTTTTTTTACTACAGTGAGACACAAAATTAACATATTTGTAAGAAACAGACTCACCTTTTAAAATTTACTACACTTTATAAGTCACAGTTTTAAGAAATTTTAATCTTTAAAAGAAACAGCAAATTGTCTTTATTACTACAGTCTTCTACTTTCAAGTAAATGATTAAATAGGTGACCTTGAAACTCCACAAAACTTTAAATTGGACTGTTTCCATCCCTGGGAGACTTTCACAAGATTACATTTACTACCTCCCACAATTTCACTAAATCCACAGTACATCTGAATACTCCCTTGTTACCAAAGATCAAACAACATTATTTAACTATTTGATTTTGAGGCTTTCACTTTTTCCCCAAACTGGGACACTCGGTAATCATAGTTCAAATGGAGAGGAACCTGAGAGGTGTTGTGACAGAAAAAAAAATCAAGGTAGGTACATGAATTCAGTTATAAGTTGCCTTACATTTGTGCACACTAAAACATCCACTGAGCTGATCCTTCCCTGTACATTACTATACTGCTTCATTACAGTGACTGCGCAATGTGGTGGCGATTGCATGTTGCTAGGTGGAATTGCAGGCAGAATTGCTGGACTCTTTCATTTCTTGGTGGCGATGATGGATACCAATTCCAGAATCGTATCCATCCATCTGAGGCATTGGAAAGTGTCAGGAAAAGCCTCTCTCGGAACCAGCACAATATACAACTTTTACATGGGCAGTTCACAGTTTGGTAGCTCGTCCCCGACCTGCTCTTTGTTCCACCTTTTCTACCTAGGCCAAACACAATACGCGCGCGCTACACAGTTCCGTTCCCGAGGGGAACCACTACACCTTTTCATACAAACTAATTAAGAATCATAAGTGAAGGTCAGCAGTTTATATAACAGTAACTAAACATATTAAACAGAACATATCATTTGCACATATGGGTAGTTCTAAACAAAATTATTTAAACAAATTCCGAATATATACAGTAAGTTTTGTCTCCCCTTAATTGGGACAAAGAATTTAAATGACAGATATACTACATAGAATCAAACCATGACATCAAAGATTTTACGAAGAAAGGAGTAGACAATTTTGTGTTATCGATTCAATCAAACACATTTACAGAATTTCAACGAAGTAACATTAAATAAAACAAGAGCAAAATAAATCAGTAGAGTATTAGAGCTACGGTGTTACAAGCACTTTTGACGTTGCCATTGATAATGGAAGGAAGACTAAAGGTGAATCAAGAAACGTTCATATGGTTTGTCGACTTGAAAAAAGCATCAGTAAACGTAAAATGATGCAAGGTCTTCGAAATTCTGAAAAAAATAGGGTTAATCTATAGGGAAAGACTGTTAATATACAACATGTACAAGAACCAAGAGGGAACAATTAGTGTGGAATACCAAGAACGAAGTGCTCATATTAAAAAGGGTGTAAGACACTGATGTGGCCTTTCGCCTCTACTGTTTACCCTACACATCGATGAAGCAATGACGGAAATAAAGAAAGGTTCAAGAGTCGAATTGAAATTCAAGGTAAAAGCATATCAATGATATGATTAGCTGATGACATTGCTATCGACCTGAAGTTGAAGAAAAACAGCAGGATCTGCTGAACGGAATGAGCAGTCTAATGAGTACAGAATATGGGTTGAGAGTAAATCGCAGAAAGACGAAAGTGATGAGAAGTAGCAGAAATGACAACAGCAACTTAACGTAGGTATTGATGCTCACGAAGTAGATGAAGTCAAGGAAATCTGCCACCTAGGGATCAAATCCATGACAAGGAGGACATCAAAACCAAACTAGCACTGACAAAAATGGCATTCCTGACCAAGAGAAGTCTAACGGTAACATTCGCCTTAATTTTAGGACGAAGTTTTTGAGAACGTACGTTTGGAACACAACACTGCGTGGTAGTGAGACACTGACTGTGGGAAAATCAGGAAAGAGAATAATTTGAGACGTCACGTCACAGAAGAATGTTGAGAATTAGACGGACTGAGAAGATAAGGAATGAGGAGGTAGTCCGAAAAACCGGCGGGGAAAGGAATATGATGAAAACACTAACAAGAAGAAGGGACAGGATAGTAGGGCGCCTGTTGAGACATTGTGGAATACTTTCCGTGGTGCTAGAGAGAGCTGTAGAAGGAGAAAACTGTGGAGGAAAATAGCGACCGGAATACACTCAGCAAATAACTGAGGACATACGTTTCGATTGCTACTCTGAGATGAAGAGGTTGGCACAGGAGAGAAATTGGTGGCGGGGTGCATCAAACCTGAAGACTCAAAAAAAAGTGATTTATCATACCAAACCATTCGTTCTAGTTATCCATTCTTCAGTGGAGCCGCTCTTCACTCCTTCTTAAGCTTAGTATTGACTACAGAAACGTGTGGCTTATGTGGAGATGCTTGATCATTGCTCCCCATTCCTTTTCATTCCCTACACACAGTCATTGAGCTAACTGGACTCCTTCCGCTGATTTCATGCATTTTTTTTTGTTTTTTTTTGGGGGGGGGAGGGGGATACGACCACAGTCTGCCATGCTGCACGACCTGCACATGATGTCTTCCTGGTCGTTTTTAGCTTGTAATATCTCTTTATATTCGATGAATTATTCTGATACAATTCTACCCTTGAATGACGTTTACTAATTTTCTTTCTTCATACTCGCAGAATCCATGCGCAAAGAAGTTTCATACAATAGCTATGCCATGAGCGCATAATTATTCTTGTTATACTCTCTCTGGTGGTTGTTAGAAGAAAAAAGGTTCCGAGATTGTCTTCGTGCCGATTAGCCTGAGCGTCGTTTGAAGAATGGTAATCTGAATATTGAGTTTTATGACAAAAGATAACTGAGACGAAATTGTACGATTAAAAGGGAAATATACATATATATTGCTCCTTCATACAAAAGGTGTGTATTTGACATTTGGGAATTAATGCTAATCGTCGATATATTGCGTAGTTGTTAATCAGAAGGGAACTTACGAAAGACTGGATACGAACTTGCATTTAATAATCCAAGAGGTCCATTACTTCTTAGGAACTTCATCAAAGCCAAATATCCGCTTGATCTGAGATTTCCCGACTGATTATACAACGCTTCCAAAATTACGAGGCACTTTATTTGTACAGATTAGCAGACTGCCGCAAAGCACGAGCTTCCAGAGTAGAAGAATCATCGCCCGATTTCATTCTAACAAGTAAAATTTCTGAATCATTTTGAGTGACTGAGCTATGACGCGTTTCATATAATGAATGATTGATTGCTCGAACGAATTGAAAACTACATAATTACATAGATAGGAGGAAAAATTACAAGCTGTGGTTATTCATTCGTATCATTTAGAATCGAATAGGGCAGTTGTAGAACGGTTGAAAGGTCCCTGATGGCTTGGCCACTCGGGTGGCTTCCCCTGGTCAGTGCCCATTCGAACTCATTGCGCGCTCCTGGCCCACCCAGTCTGCTGATACTCATTGTCTTCTGAGAACACAATACTCTCAGCCGCCTACTATAGTGGACACTCCATCTCTTGTGGCATCTAGTGGCCAATTCAACAACACCTCCGGATGATGTTAATTCGATTATGTGGCGTATGGACCCTGGCCCGTCACGAAATGGGTCAGATACCTTAAAGGATATCAGGCACCGTAAACCGAGAATTTATTTGGCGGTTTGGGAAGAAGTAGTGGGTGCATCATCCTTTTATCGGTGCCATCCCAGCTTTCATGACATACGAACATCACCCGATTTCTTACTCGTTTACAGTCTATGGTCCGCACTCCTATGAGATTAAGAACCAGACATCCCTCTTAAAGCTTTTTTTTTTCCTTCATTGAGTTTCGATTCCCCCCAAAGGGGGCGGGCTGGCAGCAGCTTAGTACGCCTACAGAAACTTTGAAATGTAATAAGAAAATCATATGTAATAAAAACAGGCGATAAAAACCGCGACTTTCAAAATGTAAAATGGCGGAGTTTTTCGGAAGTAAAAAAATTAAACAACGGGTTGGCGATGCTAATTAAATGCACAGGAAGCAGATAGGTTCAATAGTACAGAGACAATTAAAAACCACGGTCAGAGATAAAAAAATCACACCCTGCGACAGTATGCTTTCTGTTAGCAAAATTTCAGAAAAGACGCACAACACTTAATACTCGCTTAAAACACTGCACTAAAAAATTGGCACGAAGATGACATACCGCAGCCTAGGGTAGATGGGGTGCAAGGGGGGGGGGGGGGGGAATCTGGACATACGAGGGGAAAAAAGGGGGAGGAAAGGAAAAAAAGGCAAAGTGGTGAGGAGGAGCAGATGGAGGGTGAGGACTCATAAAGGAGGGAGGGGGGCGAACGCGAGAGGGAGAAGCGAAAGGCAGAGGAGGGGAATGCAATAGGACTTGGGGGAGAGAATGGAGTCAAAGAGAGTGTAGGCGAAATAGAGGGAAAAAAACGATGGGAGGGGGGGGGGGGAGGGAAGAGGAAGCCTGGTCAAAGGTGGGGATAAATGGAGGGAGAGAGGGCATCATCTGAGAGAGTGAGTTGACGGAAGCCACCTCGGGAAAGGAGATGAAGGGTGTAGCGGTGGAGTGTACCCTCTCGGAGCAGTTCATAGCACTTTTCTTACACGAGTGTTGGAAATTCCTGTCAAGATTGACTGCACTTGTAGCTGACTTAGTTCTCAATGTTGGGTGCGTCTCAGGAAGTTGTTTTGTTTTCCTGTTCTCCATTTCCCTAATTCTCGTGCCTCTTTATTGGCTTGAATAAAACCACCTATCGATTTACGTCAGCACACCACGAGCGACCATACAGTACTTTGCACAGTGGTGTGGAATTAACCACTAGATGCTAGGAGAGGGGGGGGGTTGAGAGGTGTTTTGAATAGAGACGCAGTAGCACCAAAGTGGGTCGCTCAGGAGAGCCCAATGACTGTAGCGTTGTCTAGTCTTAGGATGTCATCTGAGTGAGAAATAGATCGGGAATATTTCATCCCTTCTACAGCTGCCCACAGAAACTGTTCCACGATAACCCTGGGCTCGGTGTGGGGCGGCGGTGGGGTGGGTGGACTGCTGTGGCCTGTTGTGGGGTTGCGATCCACTGAGGGCTATGGCGGAACGAAGCCTCTCCGTCGTTTCTAGGTCCCCGGCTTAATACACAATGATAACATTCTCAGAAGAGATTGCTATCCTAAGTGAAGAAGAAGAAGAAGAAGAAGACTTACAGGACCTGTTGAGTGGAATGAATAAACAATATGGATTGAGAGTAAATCGAAGGCAGACGGAAATAATGCGAATGAGAAAAGCAAGAAAGTTTGTTGTTGATTGAAATTTTTGCAGATACTCTAAGAAGTGCAAGATATGTTCTCAGTTGCAGTGGATGTATGAGGGTCGTCCAGAAAGTAAGTTCCGATCGGTGGCGAAATGGAAACCACTGGGAAAATCCGGTAAAGCTTTGCACAGGTGTGTCGGGCAGTGTCTCTAGTATGCCCGTCGATCGTGTCGCGTCGCTTTTTCCAGATTTAAGTGAACAGTGAGCACGTAAAGATGCATAGGGAACAGCATCTCCCGCCAAGTATGAGGGCCTGGTTAGAGATTTCGCCTGTGTCATGCAGCCCACATAACACAACTGTCGAGCAGTTACTTCTTCATGCAAATCCTCGGCCGCACACTGCAGGGGCAATGAAGACGCTCCTACAGCGTTTCCGATGAGAAGTGTTTGATCACCCACAATACAACCGTAATTGGCTCTCCCTGAGTCTCATCTGTGCTCACAACAACCGCTGGCTACGAAGACAAAATTTTTCCACAGACAACGAGCTGCAGACCAGTGCAGGTAACTGGCAGAAAGCAATTTCTATGACGAGGATATTGGAAAGTTGATATAACACTACGACAAAACTCTAAGTTGGAGCTTCGACTACGTACAGAAGTAGGTGCAAGGTCTACCTAACAGTTGCAAATAAAACGTTTCTGCTTTTCACTGTGGTTTCCATTTTGCGACCAATCGGAAATTACTTTCTGGACAACCCTCGTATATGACCTAGGACTGGTATGATGTGGGGAGTACTGGTACAGCGAAATCCCTGTTGTTGTTGTTCTCTTCAGTCCTGAGACTGGTTTGATGCAGCTGTCCATGCTACTCTATCCTGTGCAAGCTTCTTCATCTTCCAGTACATCCTCCAATACTAAGTTGGTGATCCTTTGATGCCTCACAACATGTCCAACCAACCGATCCCTTCTTCTGGTCAAGTTGTGCCACAAACTTCTCTTCTCCCCAATCCTATTAATACTTCCTCATCAGTTATGTGATCTACCCATCTAATCTTCAGCATTCTTCTGTAGCACCACATTTCGAAAGCTTCTATTCTCTTCTTGTCCAAACTCGTTATCGTCCATGTTTCACTTCCATACATGGCTACACCCCATACAAATACTTTCAGAAATGACTTCCTGACACTTAAATCTACACTCGATGTTAACTAATTTCTCTTCTTCAGAAACGCTTTCATTCCCATTGCCAGTCTACATTATATATCCTCTCTACTGGGACCATCATCAGTTATTTTGCTCCCCAAATAGTAAAACTCCTTCACTACTTTAAGTGTCTCATTTCCTAATCTAATTCACTCAGCAGCACCCGACTTAATTCAACTTCATTCCATTATCCTCGTTTTGCTTTTGTTGATGTTCATCTTATATCCACCTTTCAAGACACTGTACATTCCGTTCAGCTGCTCTTCCAGGTCCTTTGCTGTCTCTGACAGAATTACGATGTCATCGGCGAACCTCAAAGTTTTTATTTCTTCTCCATGGATTTTAATACCTACCCCGATTTTTTCTTTTGTTTCCTTTACTGCTTGCTCAATATACAGATTGAATAACATCGGGGAGAGGCTACAACCCTGTCTCACTCCCTTCCCAACCACTGCTTCCCTTTCATACCCCTAAACTCTTATAACTGCCATCTGGTTTCTCTACAAATTGCAAATAGCCTTTGGCTCCCTGTATTTTACACCTGCCACCCTTAGAATTTGAAAGAGAGTATTCCAGTCAACATTGTTAAAAGCTTTCTCTAAGTCTACGAATGCTAGAAATGTAGGTTTGCCTTTCCTTAATCTTTCTTCTAAAATAAGTCGTAAGGTCAGTACTGCCTCACGTGTTCCAACATTTTTACGCAATCCAAACTGATCTTCCCCGAGGTCGGCTTTTACTAGTTTTTCCATTCGTCTGTAAAGAATTCGTGTTATTATTTTGCAGTTGTGACTTATTAAACTGATTGTTCGGTAATTTTCACATCTGTCAACACCTGCTTTGTTTGGGATTGGAATTATTATATTCTTCTTGCAGTCTGCGGGTATTTCGCCTGTTTCATACATCTTGATCACCAGATGGTAGAGTTTAGTCAGGACTGGCTCTCCGAAGGCCGTCAGAAGTTCCAATGGAACGTTGTCTACTCCGGGGGCCTTGTTTCGACTCAGGTTTTTCAGTGCTCTGTCAAACTCTTCACGCAGTATCGTATCTCCCATTTCATCTTCATACACATCCTCTTCCATTTCCATAATATTGTCCTCAAGTACATCGCCCTTGTATAGACCCTCTATATACTCCTTCCACCTTTCTGCTTTCCCTTCTTTGCTTACAACTGGGTTCCCATCCCTACGCCTACACAAAATATTTTCGTGAAGTTGATATCCCTGTAGTCGTCATTCAAGAAACGCACGCAAAAAAGTTATTCAACATTCCCGTGGAAGAAACGAATAAATGAAACTAACAGAAAAATATTGATGTAAATGACTGAGGAAATTAATCTTGTAATGTTCGAATACTGTATTAGTGGTGTGCTGCTTCACACACTCACGTCTACTGAATATGTTGGCGTAATGTCGCAAAGCGACATGAAGTGCAATGAACTCGTAAGGTCGGTTATAGGTAAGGCGAATGGTCGACTTCCGCTTATTGAGAGAATTTTTTGGAAAGTGTAGCTCATCTGTAATGGACACAGTGCGCACAACACTTAAAAGACCCACACATGAAGCGTGCTCTAGTGTTCGGGATCCCCACCAAGTCGCATTAGAGAAAGGCACTGGAGCAATTCAGAGGCGTGCTGCTACCATTGTCACAGATACACACTAGTATCACCGAACTGCTTCGTGAACTCAAATGGTATGCGCTGGCGGGAAGAAGTCCTTTTCGCGAAATTACGGAAAAACCACCAAAAACATATCTTCCGCGTGACGATCGCAAAGACGAGACAGGAGAAAAAAATGCTCGGCAGCAGTTTTTCCCTCGCTCCATTTCTGAGTGAGATGAAGAGAGAGAGTGGCCAGAAGTGGTACAAGGTACCCTCCGCCAAGCACCGCACAGTGGGAGGAAAGACCGGGGCGTTCTCCAGATCTCATTGCCCTAGACTCTTTGTTACGGGGACATTTGAAGGAATTGGTTTACGCCACGCCAATCAACGATGTGTGGACACTACAAATCCGTAAATACTTGAAAGTTCTTTTTAATTCCAGTATACTGGTCACCTATCGCGTAGTCAGATGAAAGTTTCAGCCAGTTTAAGCGCATTACATGGAATGTATTTATGTTCAGGGCAGAACTAGCAAACTTTCTTCAACGCAGTGATTATCTGCAAGTCAGTCTGCATTATTAAACAAGTTTCCAACGAGGCCACCTCCCAGTAGCCGTGCACAATTTCGCCTTGGAACAACTACGGTAATTGCTAGAGGGTGGTGGAGGGGGGGGCGGGGGAGGGGGGGGAGGGGGGGGAGGGGGGAGGGGAGATCCCTGTGGATATTCAGTTTAGAAACTAAAGACCACCGTATCAGGTTTTGTGGCTTTCCCTTACGGAGTGAATTCACCTTTTCTCTCTCTCTCTCTCTCTCTCTCTAAAACAGACATAAAGCAGTTAAAACTGTTATTGTCTTGTAACTAGTTACGACACTATGTCGGTCCTTTGTTTAATTACACATCGTTATCTGGAAGACTTCAGAATTTTATAATGCGGTAGTTGCAACATATTTACGAGTTTAATAACATCACAGTGGTACAAAAAGCAGTAGTTCTTATAAACGTTGTGAAGGACATTAGGATTACTTGTCCTTACAGCATGTTATGGTCTACACTGCTATATTGGGAAACTAGAACTCCTTTATCTTTTTGTTTATTGTTATTTCATACTCTTCACCTCATATAGTGACATGGAATGGGCCGACAACGGTAAAATCAGCCGTCTCTGCTGCCAAAGCATATTTAGTATACACACAGACGAAAAAAACAGTAAATCAATAGGTGAGATACTTACAAACAATTTTAAGATAAGTAAAGATGAAGTCGCACGTTTTATGGGAAACAAGCTTGACTTTAGTCTTAGTTAATTTTAAGACAGGAATATCGAAAGGTAAAATAAAACAATAACAAAACATTGAAAACAAGTTGTAGTGAATCATTGCACTGTCGCTAATAGTCAAAGGACTTGCCCTGTAAAACCGGCTGTTGTTGGGTTGCTACTTGTTTCAGAGTTTTGGGTTTCTTCTACCAGTTTCCGTTTCTTTCGTTCGGCTTTAGATAGCATTCTCCCCCCTACCAACAAGGCTTCCATTATTCTCATTTTTCGCTTCTGTACACCCGACATACGCTTCTTTTTGAGTTGCTCTTGGCTGACATCTGTTTCCGCCACTTCAGTTTCCATCCTCATAGATGCGTCAGATTGATCTTCCTCTTCAGGAACCTCACCATTTTGTTCCTCTTTTCTGTTCTTCTCCCATCCCTCCAGAGTTCTCAGCTTGTCCTGATGTATCTATTGACTCTTCTACGAAAAGTTCAGACATGTCTCTTTCCTCTGAATCCCCAGTTCCATTTTCGTTCATCTCTTCAGTTATAGAGCTGTCATTAATAATATAACCTGACTCCACTTCTGTCAAGTTGTGTTTTTGCTGAAAAGATGCTTCTCCATTGTCAGCATTAGGTTTTATTTATTTATTTTTTTTTTGTTAGGTGTTCACTGAGGCAGGAAAACGTGAGAGTAAGTATAGAGCAATGATATGTAGTATCGAAGGAAGAGGGGTTGATGTTGGAAGAAAGAAAGGTCAGAGTAGGTGAGTATGTGGGTAAGGTCATAATATAAAGAGGAAAAGGGGTGGGGAGAGATGGACAGGGAAATAATGGGACACCCAATGAGGTGGGATGGGTGGGGTGGAATTAAAGTTTGTTAGCACGGTTAAATCTCGGCACAGATTTCATAGTCTAGAATGGGGAGACGGTTGAATTTTCGTTGGGAGACGATGCGGGGAGTGTTTAGCCGTAAGGTTTGTTGGAATCTAGTGGTACAAGCGCAGCAGTGTATTAGGAGTGGATAATAGAGAGAAGGCCATAGCGTTGCCACAGTCGGGATTACGATTAGTTCAGGTTGTTCGAAGGTACTCAATGTGCGGAAGCAGATATGGGAAAGAAACTGTCACGTGTAACCCCACTCTGACTCATTCTCTTCTTTGCAACAAATTTCTGTTAGTCATTACTCACGAGGAAAATCACTTAATGGCGAAACTCCTTAATAAGGTGTAAATAACATCGTATTTCTTCAATTCCATACACTGATTACAATCGACATTGCCTTTATATTAATAATAATAATTATTATTATTATTATTATTATTATTATTATTATTATTATTTTCCTTTCTCAGACGTTATGTCTGGTTAAGAATAGAAAGTGACGTGGACCTTGATCAAGCGTGACTTCCTTTTAACTGAGTGGTATATGTTACATTGCATTTGGGAACTTTCGGGTAATTGAACATGTATCAACAATTACAGATTTCTGTAGTTGTATTTATACCTTTGGATGTAGCTGTATTGCGTTGATATACTGGTGGATATTGTGAGGTATAGCTCCTGTGGTTGATAGTATAATTGGTATAATGTCAACTTTATCCTTATGCCACATGTCCTTGACTTCCTCAGCCAGTTGGATGTATTTTTCAATTTTTTCTCCTGTTTTCTTCTGTATATTTGTTGTATTGGGTATGGATATTTCGATTAGTTGTGTTAATTTCTTCTTTTTATTGGTGAGTATGATGTCAGGTTTGTTATGTGGTGTTGTGTTATCTGTTATAATGGCTCTGTTCCAGTATAATTTGTATTCATCATTCTCCAGTACATTCTGTGGTGCATACTTGTATGTGCAAACGTGTTGTTTTATTAGTTTATGTTGTTTGGCAAGTTGTTGATGTATTATTTTTGCTAGATTGTCATGTCTTCTGGGGTATTCTGTATTTGCTAGTATTGTACATCCGCTTGTGATGTGATCTACTGTTTCTATTTGTTGTTTTTCAAAGTCTGCAATTATCTGTTGTGGTATTGGGATCTTTAATAATATGCTTGCTGTAATATCTGGTGTTTATTGTTTGATCCTGTATTGCAATCATGAATCCGTCCGTCTCACTGTATATATTGCCTTTTCTTAGCCATGTGTTGGATGCGTCTTGATCGATGTGTGGCTGTGTTAGATGATACGGGTGCTTGCCATGTAGTGTTTTCTTTTCCCAATTTACTTTCTTCGTATCTGTTGATGTTATGTGATCTAAAGGGTTTTAGAAGTGGTTATGAAATTGCAGTGGTGTAGCCGATGTATTTATATAAGTGACTGTTTTGTGTATTTTGCTAGTTTCTGCTCGTTCTAGAACGAATTTTCTTAAATTGTCTACCTGTCCATAATGTAGGTTTTTTATGTCGATAAATCCCCTTCCACCTTCCTTTCTGCTTAATGTGAATCTTTCTGTTGCTGAATGTATGTGCTGTATTCTATATTTGTGGCATTGTGATCGTGTAAGTGTATGGAGCGCTTCTAGTTCTGTGTTACTCCATTTCACTACTCCAAATGAATAGGTCAATATTGGTATAGGATCAGTATTTATATATTTGTCTTGTTTCTTGCTGTCAATTCTGTTTTCAGTATTTTTGCTAGTCTTCGTCGATATTTTTCTTTTAGTTCTTCTTTAATATTTGTATTAACTATTCCTATTTTTTGCCTGTATCCTAGATATTTATAGGCATCTGATTTTTCCATCGCTTCTATGCAGTCGCTGTGATTATCCTATATGTAATTTTCATGTTTAGTGTGTTTTCCCTTGACTATGCTATTTTTCTTACATTTGTCTGTTCCAAAAGCCATATTTATGTCTTTGCTGAATACTTCTGTTATCTTTATTAATTGGTTGAGTGATCGATTTGTTGCTTCTGCCTGTGTTAGTTTTAGATCATCCATGTATAGCAAATGTGTAATTTTGTGTTGGTATGTTCCAGTAATATTGTGTCCATAATTTGTATTATTTAGCATGTTGGATAGTGCGTTCAGGGCAAGGCAGAACCAGAAAGGACTTATTGAGTCTCCTTGGTATATTCCACACTTAATCTGTATTGGCTGTGATGTGATATTATTTGAAAATTTGTTTGGATATTAAGTGTGGATTTACAATTTTTCATTAATATGTTTAGGAACTGTATCAATTTAGGATCTACTTTGTTTATTTCCAATATTTGTAGTAACCATGAGTGGAGTACACTATCAAAAGCTTTTTGGTAATCAATGTAAGCGTAGTGTAGCCATCTCTGTTAGTTTCAGCTTGATATGTAACCTCTGCATCTATTATCAGTTGTTCTTTACATCTTCGTGATCCTTTAAAACAGCCTTTTGGTTCTTCATTTATAATTTTGTTCTGTGTTGTATGTGTCATTAATTTCTGTGTAATGACTGAAGTTAATATTTTGTATATTGTTGGTAGGCATGTTATGGGGCGATATTTAGCTGGGTTTGCTGTGTCTGCTTGATCTTTAGGTTTCAGATAAGTTATTCCATGTGTAAGTGTATCAGGGAATGTGTATGGGTCTGCAATGTAACTGTTAAATTATTTAGTTAGATGTGAATGTGTTGAGGTGAACTTTAGCCAGAAATTTGCTATTTTATCTTTTCCAGGGGATTTCCAATTGTGTGTAGAACTAATTGCTCGGGTTACTTCATGTTGCAAAATTATCACTTCAGGCATTTGTGCTATCATTTTGTATGTGTCTGTTTCTGCTTGTATGCACCATTCATGTCTGTTATGTTGTACCGGGTATGACCATATGTTGCTCCAGAAGTGTTCCATGTCTGTTATGTTTGGTGGATTGTCTATTTCAATGTGTATGTTATCTATTGTCTGGTAAAATCTCTTTTGATTTGTGTTGAATGTTTGGCTTTGTTTCCTTCTATTTTCACTTTTTTTGTATTTTCTAAGTCGTTTGGCCAATGCTTGTAATTTCTGCTTCTTTTCATCTAATTGCTCTATCGCTTCATGTTGTGAGATTTTACCTAACCTTTTTCGTTTTTTGTCTGATATTTCATTTCTTATAAATTGTGTTAGCTGTCCATTAAACAGGTCTCAGCACATACACGATTAATGGCAACAAAAGGAATTTACAAACTAGGGGGAATTTGACAAATTTGGAACTAAACTAACCTGGAATATCATTAGAACATAACAGATATGACAGACGCGTGTAAGGCGGCCACAAATCGCCCACTCAGGTATGCTCAGGGTAGACAGAATGCTGACCAATTTAAATACGCCCGTAAACACAATTGCCACTCTCTGGCTGGTCACTGCTCCGACTTTTAGCCACCGAAAACTTGTTATAAGATGGCTTAACTTGCTGACAGAATTAGAGCTAACCTCGTGCAAGGAAACATTACACCACACAGTCCTGAATCAGCGACCACATGATCAACCAACAAGAAACATGAATTTACTCATAACACGCGTCACAATAGCGAAACAATTAAACTGCCAAAACTACACCTCCCATCGGACAGTAACGAGAGGAGGAGGAAAGATCGCTGTCTTCAATTATAACGGTGCCACAGACAGGAAACCCGGTCGCCGGAGGGCACAAATCAGAAGAGACGCTGGTTACACAAAATTCTTACTTAATGATTAAACCTTCCACGAACTTAATTTGCAGTTATGCTCGAACAGGCAGTACACGACTTCCGATGGCAAGGATCCACACATCTGACCGCGCACGCGTCGCCAGCGTACCCAACACGCCACGGTCACGCGACAACACGCTCTGTTACCGGAGTTCACGTCTTCTCTACAACGTTGACGGGAAGTGACCGCTCCTTCATGTTAGGTGTCTCGTTTTTAAACTCCAGTGTTGAAACGGAGGATTTAAAGAAGCTTGATAACGTCCCACCAAGGCGAAATGAACAGCAACTACTCGTGGGGTGATTCTGTATACAACCAACACGCGGGGAGCTCTTCCGTCAACTCGACCCGCTCGTTACACACAACCGACATACACCACGTGGCGACTCGGTATAACCGACCACACCTGCTTCGCGCTGGAGAGCCACACTGCCCTCCCGCGTCCACCACACTCTCTCTGCGCGCAGCACAAACAAGCAAGCACCCACACCTCACAAACCCGTGGACCCAAGTTATCACCAACGCACTCTGCAAGCTGGTGGTGGTCCCATAATGATGTGGGATGTGTTTACGTGGAATGATCTGGGTCGTCTGGTTCAACTGAACCCATCATCGACTTGACGCGATTAAGTCTGGATATTCGGAGACTGTATGCAGCCACTCGCGGAATTAATGTTCCCAAAAAACGATAGATTTTTTTGTGGATGACAATGCGGGACGTCACCAGACCACAATTGTTCGAGATTCGTTTAAAGAACATTCTGGAGAATTCGAGAGAAATGTTTGACCACCGAGATGGCCGGACATGAATCCCATCAATCATTTATCGGACATAATCGAAAGGTCAGTTTGTCGACAAAATCCTCCATCGGCACCAGTTTCGCAGTTATGCACGCCTATAGAGGCAGGATGGCTCAATAATTCTGTAGCGTAGATTGTTGAGTCCATGCCACGTCGGCCCTCCTTCTCCATTTTCTCCAACACTTTTCTTTTCTTGGTACGACGCTGACGAGACCACTGTCTCCGACAAGATAACATCTTGGACCTACTGATAACAAACAGACCCGAAAATTTCGACTCTGTAAGCGCAGAACAAGGAATCAGCGATCATAAGGCCGTTGCAGCATCCCCGAATATGGAAGTAAATAAGAATATAAAAAAAGGGAGGAAGGTTTATCTGTTTAGCAAGGGTAATAGAAGGCAGATTTCAGACTACCTAACAGATCAAACGAAAATTTCTGTTTCGACACTGACAATGTTGAGTGTTTATGGAAAAAATTCAAGGCAATCATAAAATGCGTTTTAGACAGGTACGTGCCGAGTAAAACTGTGAGGGACGGGAAAAACCCACCGTGGTTCAACAACAAAGTTAGGGAACTACTGCGAAAGCAAAGAGAGCTTGACTGCAAATTTTAACGCAGCCAAAACCTTTCAGACAAACAGAAGCTAAACGATGTCAAAGTTAGCGTAAGGAGGGCTATGCGTGAAGTGTTCAGTGAATTCGATAGTAAAATTCTGTGTACCGACTCGACAGAAAATCCTAGGAAGTTCTGGTCTTACGTTAAATCAGTAAGTGGCTCGAAACAGCATATCCAGACACTCTGGGATGATGATGGCATTGAAACAAAGGATGACACGCGTAAGACTGAAATACTAAACACCTTTACCCAAAGCTGTTTCACAGAGGAAGACCGCACTGCAGTTCCTTCTCTAAATCCTCGCACAAACGAAAAAATGGCTGACATGGAAATAAGAGTCCAAGGAATAGAAAAGCAACTGATATCAGGCAACAGAGGAAAGTCCACTGGACCTGAAGGGATACCAATTCGACTCTACACAGAGTACGCGAAATAACTTGCCCCCCTTCTAACAGCCGTGTACCGCAAGTCTCTAGAGGAACGGAAGGTTCCAAATGATTGGAAAAGAGCACAGGTAATGCCAGGCTTCAGGAAGGGTCGTCGAGCAGATGCACAATATCTCTGACGTCGATCTGTTGTAGAATTTTAGAACACGTTTTTTGCTGGAGTATCATGTCGTTTTTGGAAACCCAGAATCTACTCTGTAGGAATCAACATGGATTCAGGAAAAAACGATCGTGTGAGACACAACTCCCTTTATTTGCTCATGAGACCCAGAAAATATTAGATATTGGCTCCCAGGTAGATGCCATTTTCCTTGACTTCCGGAAGGTGTTCGATACAGTTCCGCACTGTCGCCTGATAGACAAAGTAAGAGCCTACGGAATATCAGACCAGCTGTGTAGCTGGACTGAAGTAGATAGTGTCGGAAGTTCAATGCGGCTTTTCGTGGATGATGCTGTAGTATACAGAGAAGTTGCAGCATTAGAAAAGTGCAGCGAAATGCAGGAATATCAGCAGAGGATAGGCACTTGGTGCAGGTAGTGGCAACTGACCCTTAACACAGACAAATGTAATGCATTGCGAATACATAGAAAGAAGGATCCTCTATTGTATGATTATATGATAGCGGAACAAACCCTGGTAGCAGATTTTGTGCACTAATGTCCCGTAAATGTTCGATGTTGGGTCATCTGCGTGGCCAAATTATTCGTTCGAATTGTCCAAAATGTTCTTCAGACCAATTTCGAACAACTGTGGCACGGTGATACGGAGGATTATCATTCACAAAAATTCCATTGTTGTTTGGGAACAGGAAGTCCATGAATGGCTGTAAATGGTCTCGAGGTAGCCGAACATAACCATTTGCAGTGTCAATGAATGGTTGAGTTGGAACTGAGGATCCAGTCCATTCCATGTAGACACAAGCGACACTATTATGAAGCCAAGACCAGCTTTCACAGCGCCCATGGCTTCATGGGGCGTGCACCACACTTCAACCCTACCTTCAGCTCTTACCAGCTGAAATCGGGATCCATGTGGCCAGTCCTCTGTTCTCCGGTCATCTAGGGGCAAATCGATGTGATCTCGAGGAGAGGCACTTCTGGCGATATCATCCTGTTAGCAAAGTCCTTGGCGTCCGTCCTCCGCCCGTTAACGCCGAATTTCGCTGCACTGTCCTAACCGATATGTTCGTCGTATATCCCACATTGATTTCTGCGGTTATTTTACGCAGTATTGCTTGTCTGTTAACACTGACAACTCTCTGCAAACGTTGCTGCTCTCGGTCATTAACTGGAGACTGTTGGAGGCAGTGTTGCTACGGTCGCAGGTTCGAATCCTGCCTCGGGCATGGATGTGTGTGATGTCCTTACGTTAGTTAGGTTTAAGTAGTTGTAAGTTCTAGGGGACGACCATAGCTGTTAAGTCCCATAGTGCTCAGAGCCATTTGAACCATTTTTTGAACTGTGTTGTCCATTGTGAGAAGCAATGCCCCCCCCCCCCCCCCCACATTCTATAAGTCTCTCCAGATCCTCGAGCACCATCACCTCGCCTTCCGTATACACCTCCTGTCCTCCACGTGGATCCTCTATGACCTGATTGGTTTCCCCCATCTGCTCCTTTTCCTCGAACATATCCACATCCTCTGCACATCCTGCTGCCTTGATTCCCCTCATCCCCTGGTTGCTGCTCTCCTCTGCAACTGATGCTCTCTGCAACGTCTTCACTGTTGTGTACCCCCTACCCTCCACCTCTAGACCCTTCATCTTGTTTCCCAGGGTTGCTTCCATCAACTCCTCCTCCCGGATGATGCCCTCTCTCCCTCCATTTATCTCTTATATCAACTCTGATCCTCACCTCCCCCTCCCTTCCTTCCCTTCCTCTGTCCTTTTCCTGGGCTCCTTTTTCCCCCCTTCAATCCTGTTTTTTCCCCACCTCCCCTCTCTCTACCTCGCTTCTCTCTCTCGAGTCCTTTTTGTTCTCCCCTCCACTGCTTTTCCCACTCCTTCTCGTGTCCACCCTGCCCCCGCTTTTCTGTGTCCCCTCACTCCATCGCCTCCCCCTTCTTTTCTTTTCCTCCCCTCCCCCGCTTTTTCCCCTCATCGGTCTGGGCGCTCCGCCCTCCACTCCCCCTCCTCCATCTGCTGCCATTTCACGCTGTTTTAAGTGAGTGTTGTAATGCTACGTGAATTACGTAACCATTACGGCACCTCAACTGAACCTTTCGATACCAGCAATATTCTACTGTGTTTCTGTAAAGTAGTTTACATATTTCTGAGACAACATTCAGATTTGATTTCATTAATGTAGAGATATTTTGATACATCGATATGTTTATATTGCATTGATATTATTCTTATGTGTATTCTTTCTTTTGTCACTATGATCTTGTAACTCTTACTTTTGGGCGCGTAAGTGATTATTAGTTAGTAGTTAGAGAGTAGGACATTGAAAAATTCAAGTCTTGGACGTGATGTTGGAAAGACGCATATTGAAGCCAGCTTATAAAATGTGAACTTTAACAGTGAGGAAGATGTTTTCAAGTATGTTTTGTATTGTGAAGTAATGTTTTTTGTGTTACGTGATATTACAACAAAAGCAATAGAAAGGAAGTGTAACTTAAATTCGGAGTGCTGATTACTTTTTTATATCACCATTGTCCTGCAAAAGTGTAATCTTCAAGAATGGTTTGTGAAACACATCTATAAAACTTTTGAGTATCGCAGAATAACACCTAGGCCTCTTTGCATCCGAGCTTGGAATCATCACCACCTAGATTTTCGACTATTGAGCCATGATTGTACAACGAGACCAGCGTCGGCAACACGAAAAGATGAGTGCCTAGTTTATTCATTATTACATGAAATGACTTTATTAACTGTGCTCTAATGACACCTGCCACATAATAACTATGTTGTTGCCCCAAAAATGCAGTATTTAGCAGCGTGAGCAACACCACAATCATTATTAAATTTTGACCTTTGTTGTGGTAGGGTTGTTAGAGTGTTCAGTGTTGTGCGTCACCTGTCAGTGTTGCGAACAGCCACCATACTGTCGCTAGTTGTGTCTTTTTTTTTTCTTGTGCGAACAGAAACCAGACTGTTGCCTTGTTTTTTTACTTGTTCCTGTCTACTTATTGTGTGTCTTCCTCTGGATCCTCACCGCAGTGTTTTTGTATTTTAAATTCCACAACTTTCTGCCATTTTACAGGTTTTTTTTTAAATTCACCGTTCCATCGCGTTTTTTTCTTATTTGTATATATTCGCATTACGTTTTTTTACTTTTCTGTAGGCTGTAGAGCAGCATATTACGCTGCTGCTAGCCCGTCCCCTCCGTCTCTGGGGAGATGGGTCAGGGAGAGGGGGGGAGGGTGATCGCAACAAAGGAAAAAGAAGAGGTAATGGCTGAAATTTGATATTCTCAGCATACTTTTGATGCTGTGGAACTAGGACTATTGAACTCTCTAATGATTTTCGAAATGGAATGTCCCATGCGTCTAGCTCTGACCACCATTGCGCATTTGTTAATTCCCGTTGTACGGCCATAATCACGTCAGATACCTTTTCACATGAATCACTAGTGACAGCTCCACAAGTGCTCTGTCCTTTTATACCTTCTGTGGGCGATACTGGGCATATCGTTATCCCATGATTTTTAGCAGCTCATAGTATGTCTTGCAAGGGGACCGTCTAGGCACTTCACAGTAATTGTATTTGTCACGCTCAGTGCTTACGGAATTACACTGCTGGCCACTAAAATTGCTACACCACGAAGATAACGTGCTACAGACGCGAAATTTAACCGACAGGAAGGAGATGCTGTGATATGCAAATAATTACCTTTTCAGAGCATTCACACAAGGTTGGCGCCGGTGGCGACACTTACAACGTGCTGACAGGAGGAAATGACTCTGAGCACTATGGGACTTAACATGTATGGTCATCAATCCCTTATAACTTCGAACTACTTAAACCTAACTAACCTACGGACATCACACAACACCCAGTCTTCACGAGGCAGAGAAAATCCCTGACCCCGCCGGGAATCGAACCCGCACTACCACGAGCTGCGAACTGACGTGAGGAAAGTTTCCAACCCATTTCTCATACACAAACAGCAGTTGACCGGCGTTGCCTGGTGAAACGTTGTTGTGATGCCTCGGGTAAGGAGGAGAAATGCGTACCATCACGTTTCCGACTTTGATAAAGGTCGGATTGTAGCTTATCACGATTGCGGTTTACGTATGGCGACATTGCTGCTCGCGTTGCTCCAGATCCAATGACTGTTAGCAGAATATGGAATCGGTGGGTTCAAGACGGTAATATGGAACGCCGTGCTGGATCCCGACGTCCTCGTATCACTAGCAGTCGAGATGACAGGCATCTTATCCGCATGGCTGTAACGGACCGTGCAGCCACGTGTCGATCCCTGAGTCCAGATGGGGACGTTTGCAAAACAACAACCATCTGAACAGTTAGACGACGTTTGCGGCATCATGGACAGGAGCGCCTGCGATGGTGTACTCAACGACGAACCTGGGTGCACGTATGGCAAAACGTCATTTTTTCGGGCGAATCCAGGTTCTGTTTACAGCATCACATCCGTGTTTGGTGGCATCACGGTGAACGCACATTGGAAGCGTGTATTCGTCATCCCCATACTGTCGTATCCCCCGGCGTGATGGTATGGCGTGCCATTGGTTACACGTCTCGGTCACCTCTTGTTCACATTGACGGGAATTGAACAGTGTACGTTACATTTCAGATGTGTTACGACCTGTGGATCTACCCTTCATTATATCCCTGCGAAACCCTACATTTCAGCAGGATAACGCACGGCCGCATGTTGCAGTTCCTGTACGGGCCTTTCTGGATACAGAAAATGTCCAACTGCTGCCCTGGCCAGCACATTCTCCAGATCTCTCACCAATTGAAAACGTCTGGTCAATGGTGGCCGAGCAACTGGCTCGTCACAATACGCCAGTCACTACTCTTGATGAACTGTGGTATTGTATTGAAGCTGCATGGGCAGCTGTAACTGTACACGCCATCCAAACTCTGTTTGACTCAATGCCCAGGCGTATCAAGGCCATTATTACGGCCAGAGGTGGTTGTTCTGAGTACTTATTTCTCAGGATCGATGCACGCAAACTGCGTAAAAATGTAATCACCCGTCAGTTCTAATATAATATATTTGTCCAATGAATACCCGATTATCATCTGCATTTCTTCTTGGCGTAGCAATTTTAATGGCCAGTATTGTACATCTACAAGCACAAAGCTGTCGGAAGAGCTCCGTCTGTAGCCGTTCATTATACCATACGTCTTACCCATAGCAGTCTTTCTGTCCCGCATTCTATGGCGTGTAATACTTTGCCCACAGCAGACATTTTCGCAACGCCCATACCGAGGTTCACTTTTTTGTGAGCGGCCTGTATTTTCAAGTGGCCGTGCAGTTAGTACAAGGCTGTTTCACCTGCAACAGCTATCGCGGCTGCCTGTGCCTCTGACCTAAATGCGTTCCAATAAAAGCTGAAAGCCCTGTAGCATGCTGAGGCGCGGTCGCTGAGGACAGCGACACGCCCTTTCCCTGCGTTAAAGTGTTGTTACGGAAATGTACGTATCAAATGCGGTATATAAGAAACTGTACCGGTCTTGACTACAGCGGTCGATTATTCTGCTAGCAGGTATTAATAGAAAGGACCATGTACCGAGGGAATTATCTATTACCGTGAAACTAGACTCGTCGCTGTGTTCCGTCGATGTGGGTTTCGAGGCTGCCGCTCTCTCGGCAAGTTCACAGCCTCGGCACATAAATCAGCCAAGAACGCACTGGGCGGTGACAAGGATTTATTAGCGCCGGAACGCGTCCGCTCGAGTTTGCATTGGACGGCTGCCAGCATAGAGCCTCTGTCAGCCAAGTGATTGGAGTTGCTGAAAACTTTGGGTCAATTCTAGTGTCCGATACCACCCGTCGGCTTTGACCAATGATGTAATGTGTGATGTCGTTTTGTTTGTGTCGCAGATTGCTGTCGATGAACGTCAAATGATTTCTCTGGATTTCCTCGTCAAGCGGGTATATTAAAAATTCGATGTTTTCATCTTGTTTTCGACATCTTTCGCTCATGAAAGAAGTCGTGATTTATAAGGTCTTGATTTCTGACGCTGTTCGTTATGGATCAGTCAGTTGATTTTACTGCGAAAATTCTGCTTCATACAATGAGTGACCGTAAATTAACTATAAAATTTTTGCAATCATTGGGCGTCGTTGCTGAATTTTGCAAGTGCAGTGTCTGTGGAAATTACACTCCTGGAAATTGAAATAAGAACACCGTGAATTCATTGTCCCAGTATTGACACATTCCTGGGGTCAGATACATCACATGATCATACTGACAGAACCACAGGCACATACACACAGGCAACAGAGCATGCACAATGTCGGCACTAGTACAGTGTATATCCACCTTTCGCAGCAATGCAGGCTGCTTTTCTCCCATGGAGACGATCGTAGAGATGCTGGATGTAGTCCTGTGGAACGGCTTGCCATGCCATTTCCACCTGGCGCCTCAGTTGGACCAGCGTTCGTGCTGGACGTGCAGACCGCGTGAGACGACGCTTCATCCAGTCCCAAACATGCTCAATGGGGGACAGATCCGGAGATCTTGCTGGCCAGGGTAGTTGACTTACACCTTCTAGAGCACGTTGGATGGCACGGGATACATGCGGACGTGCATTGTCCTGTTGGAACAGCAAGTTCCCTTGCCGGTCTAGGAATGGTAGAACGATGGGTTCGATGACGGTTTGGATGTACCGTGCACTATTCAGTGTCCCGTCGACGATCACCAGAGGTGTACGGCCAGTGTAGGAGATCGCTCCCCACACCATGATGCCGGGTGTTGGCCCTGTGTGCCTCGGTCGTATGCAGTCCTGATTGTGGCGCTCACCTGCACGGCGCCAAACACGCATACGACCATCATTGGCACCAAGGCAGAAGCGACTCTCATCGCTGAAGACGACACGTCTCCATTCGTCCCTCCATTCACGCCTGTCGCGACACCACTGGAGGCGGGCTGCACGATGTTGGGGCGTGAGCGGAAGACGGCCTAACGGTGTGCGAGACCGTAGCCCAGCTTCATGGAGACGGTTGCGAATGGTCCTCGCCGATACCCCAGGAGCAACAGCGTCCCTAATTTGCTGGGAAGTGGCGGTGCGGTCCCCTACGGCACTGCGTAGGATCCTACGGTCTTGGCGTGCATCCATGCGTCGCTGCGGTCCGGTCCCAGGTCGACGGGCACGTGCACCTTCCGCCGACCACTGGCGACAACATCGATGTACTGTGGAGACCTCACGCCCCACGTGTTGAGCAATTCGGCGGTACGTCACCCGGCCTCCCGCATGCCCACTATACGCCCACGCTCAAAATCCGTCAACTGCACATACGGTTCACGTCCACGCTGTCGCGGCATGCTACCAGTGTTAAAGACTGCGATGGAGCTCCGTATGCCACGGCAAACTGGCTGACACTGACGGCGGCGGTGCACAAATGCTGCGCGGCTAGCGCCATTCGACGGCCAACAGCTCGGTTCCTGGTGTGTCCGCTGTGCCGTGCGAGTGATCATTGCTTGTACAGCCCTCTCGCAGTGTCCGGAGAAAGTATGGTGGGTCTGACACACCGGTGTCAATGTGTTGTTTTTTCCATTTCCAGGAGTGTATACGGTTTTGACGAAGGTTGCGTCATCACGAACTTCCGACGAATTCATGTGGAGGTGCAGGAAAAATAACATATGGGGATCCATACACATGGGGACGTGGTTCGAAAGATCGTGGTTGAATTTAGACATAATTGTCATGCTAAGTAGTCGTGATTTATAAGGCCTTGATTTCTGAAGCTCTTCGTTATGATCGTTGGGTTTTTGGAGTAGTAGTTTATGAAGGAGATTGTTCTGATGTTGTATTTAGGGTTGCACCAAATCTGACTTAGGAAGTCTTGATATTTTTAATAGAAGAATATGTGGAAGAAGGTTCTGTAGTTATGTTGGATGGATTTGCTCCGTAGAAAGGGTTGGGTGAAAGGGCTTACCATCCTTTGGTCGTGAATCACAATATCCAGTTTAAAGATTATAAGACGGGGGCATGCATTAATACTATCGAGGGGTATTGGGGGGTCGTAAAATCTGTTGTCGGGCGGGGAAAGAAGGGTTTCTGTGTTGCAAGGGAATTTAGATGAATACTGTTGGAGGATAAGTATTCCTAAAGGTTATTGTTTATTTCTTGCATTTATGAAAGTAGTCAGCAAAATGTACAAGCCTCGTTTTGTTAGTTAGGTGTAGGTGGGTCTGATGCTTTTTTCTTGTTTTTCGTTGGGGTTTTTTTTGTGTTGCTGTATTGAGCCAGTGCTACTTTTTTTGGTTTCTCTGGAGGGAGGTTTTTCTGTCGTTTTTATATTTTCTGGTTACAATGGTGGGACGAGAGGTATTGCTGTGTCTTTCCCGGAGGGTTTATGTTAATGACTCGTGGTTTCGCTTTTTTTATTTTTTTATTTTTTTTTTAATTTTGCGTCTGATTGACGGCGGGTGGTAGGGAACAACTGATTTGGGTGGTACCTCATTCGTGTCTGGCAGATTGTATTTCTTATTATTTTTTCCATTTGTTATTATGGATTTTGCTTCCTTCGTTACAGTTTGACCTTCTAACATTATTATTTCTTGTTTTGTCCTTATTTAGTTGTTGTCAGCCTCGATCTTTGACTCCTTTGGAAGTTCATATGCGGTAAGTTTCTTTTTATGCAGCCACTTTTATGTTTTCCTTTTCGATGTTTCTGCCACGCTTCTCTTATTTTTACTGTCACTCCTGGTGTATCAGTTTCACTGATTGTTAATTGGAGCTAGTGTAGCTGGTGTGATTTCCGTGTAGTATAGTTATCGGTTGCAAGGTTTGGTCATTTTTGCGTTATATTTCTTTGCGTGTGCAGTGATGTGTGTAAAGATTTTCATCTTTTGAAAGTCCAGTCGTATTCTGTAGTTCACATACAAGATCATTTTTAAGCACGTTTCTAATATAAGATTTTTGCGCAACAAACAGTAATATTGGAATCGGTAACTGGAAATGACCTCCTACATAGGTTGCTTCTAGTTACCGATTCCAACTATTCGACGGTTCATTATTTAGATCGTTTTTGCAGTACGTGTGGAAAATATAATATATGCACTCGTAATTGCTCTCGTGTTCTTGTTTATTTTAGTCATATTCAACTCGTTCATATGAAAATTGCGCGTAAATAATAGTCGCGTTAAATGTATTGTTTTATGGCATGCTACATTCGTTTGTTTAAGAGTATGATCCGTCTCATTCATAGATGGTCCATTGCAGCATCTTTGCCTTACGTATAAAATCAATGGTCAAAGCCGACGGGTGGTATCGGACACTAGAATTCATACAAAACTTTTCCGTAAGCCTTAACTTTTAACATATATATATATATATATATATATATATATATATAAAATCGTGTTGTACCACCGTCAGCTACTACAGAACATTTCAATACCAGATTCAATTCCTACTAATTATCATCACACGCTTTACAACGATGAACGGATCTTAGTGAAAATATGAACAACTGGAGTTACACAGTCCGTATAAAATCGAATAGTCTACAATGGAATGTCGTTTACACGACCCAGGTGGGATTAGAGAAAATTCGGATAGTCTGGACAGTCATAGTAAATTACAGTGACATTGGTTCGATGTCATAAAGACATACTTGGAGGGCCTCGAACCTTGTTCATCTAATGATTATCATTTAAGTCCCACAAGCACCTACGCAAAGCGTAGCTCCCCAAAAATCATGGTAAAACACACGTAACTGATGGTTTCATGTCACGAAGGTTAGAATGCGCAGTGGCTAGCACAACAGTTTCGAGACATGCGTTACCCTCCTGTGATACTGAGGCAGAAAATATATTGCAGCAAGTTTTTCTTTTCATGTTTTCCAGCGAATTAACAAACAAGCACGATTCAATTCAATATATGTGGGCCTCAAGTCAAGTCCCACTTACCGTGAAACGTACTATTCTTTGTCATGTATTTTTTTCCAGCCATATATATATATATATATATATATATATATATATATATATATATATATGGTGGTCCATTGATCATGACCGCGGCCAAATAAACCACGAAATAAGCATCTAACGTAAAAACTACATAGAACGAAACTTGTCTAGCCTGAAGGGGAAACCAGTTAGTGCTATGGTTGGCCCGCTAGATGGTGCTTTTTTTTTAGTAGGAACCCCCATTTTTATTGCATATTCGTGTAGTAAGTAAATAAATATGAATGTTTTAGTTGGACCACTTTTACGCTTTGCGATATATCGTGCTGTAATGGTCACAAACATATGGCTCACAATTTTAGACAGATCGTAACAGGTAGGTTTTTTAAATTAAAACACAGAATGTAGGTATGTTTGAACATTTTATTTCGGTTGTTCCAATGTAATACATGTACCTTTGTCAACTTATCATTTCTGGGATCGCATGCTGTTACAGCGTGATTACCTGTAAATACAACATTAATGCAATAAATGCTCAAAATGATGTCCGTCAACCTCAATGCATTTGGCAATACGTGTAACGACATTCCTCTCAACAGAGATTAGTTCGCCTTCCGTAATGTTCGCACATGCATTGACAATGCGTTGAAGCATGTTGTCATGCGTTCTCGGTGGATCACGGTAGCAAATATCCTTCAACTTTCCCCACAGAAAGAAATCCGGGGACGTCAGATCCGGTGAACGTGCGGGCCATAGTCTGGTGCTTTGACGAACAATCTACTTGTCATGAAATATGCTATTCAATACCGCTTCAACCGCACGCGAGCTATGTGTCGGACATCCATCATGTTGGATGTACATCGCCATTCTGTCATGTAGTAAAACAACTTGTAGTAACATCGGTAGAACATTACGTAGGAAATCAGCATGCACTGCACCACTCAGATTGCCATCGATAAAATGGGGGCCAATTATCCTTCCTCCCATATTGCCGCACCATACATTAACCCGCCAAGGTCACTGATGTTCCACTTGTCACAGCCATCGTGGATTTTCTGTCGCCTAGTAGTGCATATTATGCCGGTTCACGTTACCGCTCTTGATGAATGACGCATCGTCGCTAAATAGAAAGCGTTTAAGAAAACTGTCATAGTCGCGTAATTTCTCTTGTGCCCAGTGGCAGAACTGTACACGAGGTTCGAAGTCGCCGCCATGCAATTCCTGGTGATTAGAAATATGGTACGGGTGCAATAGACGTTGTTGCAGCATTCTCAACACCGACGTTTTTGAGATTCCCGATTCTCGCGCAGTTTGTCTGCTACTGACTTGCGGATTAGCAGCGACAGCAGCTAAAACACCTACTTGGACATCATCATTTGTTCCAGGTGCCGTTTCTTTAAATAACGCGACTATTCAGCGAACGGTCCGGACACTTGGATGATGTCCAGGATACCGAGCAGCATATATAGAACACGCCCGTTGGGCATTTTGATCACAATAGCCATGAATCAAAACGATATCGACCTTTTCCGCAATTGGTAAACGGTCCATTTTAACACGAGTAATGTATCACGAAGCAAATACCGTCGGCACTGGCGGAATGTTACTTGATACCACGTACTCATACGTTTGTAACTATTACGTTGTTAGTGTGTGATTTGGGTACGTGTTTGAAATTAAACTCAAGTCTTCTTTGTACCTTTCAGCAGTTGTATCATCTGATTTGCGAGGTTGGTAAAACGATGTCATTATTGTCTTATTCCGGTTGCCAAGGATGACCCCTGCCCATACTAGCTCACAGGGACGATGTACTTCAGTTTCGCGACAAGATAAACTACGTCTAACAGCAACGAACACGCCACCGCCAAATATGTTTAGCCTATCCGTTCGGAACACAGTTAGATTTTTTGCAATCTTTCGGCTGAATGTATCTCCAGCTTCAGCCAGCCAGCTTTCAGTGCCTATAGCTATTTGAGCATCAGTGCCTGCTGTTAGCGTCTGGAGCTCTGGTATTTTCCCAACACAGCTACAATAATTTACAACTGTTATACCGATGTTCCCTGTATCTACGTTATTCCTGTGATCGGCCTGGACCACTGTCAGATGCCACCTCATATCGATCTTTATTATTTTGCTGCCTGTTCTTAAATTACTGGAGCACCAGTGTTCTGTCACTACTCTTATTCCTCAATGGTCCAACTTCTACAGTAAAATTTTCCTACGTAGAACTGCGTGTAAACGAGGCTTAACTTGATGACGAGTGGCTGATCGAAACTGGCAATGAACAGCAGCTCTTCGTGGTATTTAATTACGACTAGCTGTGGAGCTCCACCTGGTCACTCGCACGAACTATAACGCGGAAGTCCCTCCACAGGCCTAACGAAACGCTATGAGCAATGACGCGTCGGACCATTACGAAGGATAACATACCTCGATACGACCGAGGGTCTCTTTTTCCAAGGCTGTCCTTGACAGGCATGCAGTGCGAGGACACAGCGCAGGGAACGAATATTTGGAACGGAACGGGACGAGAAGCGGAAAGCGTGCGGCAGCGACCTTACGGATCGGAAGTCACCATTCACTGTCCCACTTCCGGCTGACACACGAATCACATTTGTGCTTGACTTTGAGTGTGAGAACATGGGCGTGGTAGAATGGAAACATTTATTTCACAGACGTACGATGTGTCCCAACGACGAGGACGATGTTGGTATTTCAATAATGGTCCGTGAGACTGACGGAATGCATTTGCAATGTGATCTCAGACGGCAAGAAAACAATTAAAGCATTTCTTTCCTATTACATAAGTTGAAAGTACTGAATCAGCAATGGCATGCCTTAACCCTTTCATGGGCAGCTTTTTTTTGTTTAATGAATGGAGAGCAGATAGTAGTTAACAGATAGGTATATTTATCATACAGAATATCAAATTTGCTCCAACTGTGAAAGTGAGGTCACACAACAAGGTGTGTCCCAACTGACCTTCCTTAGAGTTAATTGACAAAAACAACTTTTTCAATATATGTCATATTTATTTGATAAATTTACTTCTCTTGTTAGAATGATTGTTCAGAAGTACTTGCCATGAAATTTTCTGAAACATGTGTCTATGGTAAGTGGTATTTGACAATATGTACAAACACAGTGACTGCACTTTCCCGCAGCTTTGGTACTACAATGACGGCACGTCCAGTAGGTTTCTCCTAAAATGGGTTGATGCTCCCCTACAGCCACATGACGAAAATCTTCAGGGACTTTACCCCTTTTTGCCAGAAAGACAGGTTTTTGTCCACATGTTTTTGGGATGAGAAGCCAGCAATTAATTGTCTGGCTAGATGTATCCTGTATGTGAGCTGATCATGCTGTCCACTTTCTATTTTACTTATTTTACACAGGATAAAACTGTTCACTGCAGCAACGTCCACCAGGAAATAAAATATTCTGTGCCACCATTTTACAGAACGTCTGCCAATAGCATACCTTTCTCGTAATTGATCAAACTTATCGACACCACCCATTATTTTGTTGTATTCTGCCACAACTCCAGGACAAGAAATCTCTGTACTAGTGCCATTCTTGTATTTCCTTTTCACTGTGGCTGTTTCTCGTGGGTCATGAATTGAGGACAGGAAAGTGACTGGACGGCTGTCCATCCATTTTACTGCAGAAATAGCTCCTTTTGTTTCAAACTGGAATTCTCCTCGTTCCAATTTTACGTTTTCCTTCATAAGTTTGGGTATATCAAAAGTATTTACCTTATATTATAGCTTTGAGGAAAAAATCACAAAACGTCACGCAAACAGCACTGAAAGGCTCGTTTACAGAGCAACACTCACCTATACAATGCCTCTGCACGAAGGTACTGCAAAAACGGCGGTAACTTCCGATTGGAAGTAGTACCCTATACTGTTCACTAGGTGGTAGCACCGTACAGAGGTGGGAACTGAGAATCCCACGGGACTAGGAGCGAGTTCATTGTAGTGGGAAGCATGTTTCCCACGGCTCACGAAAGGGTTAATGGTGTGTTTCCGGGTGTTCGGGGGGCTATTTCCATATTACACTCAGTATTTCGACGACCGACCCATCCGACTTCCTCAGGAGCGGCGAGTTTTTCTGTTACGTGTAATCGCTCCCTTAAATCCAACCAGACTGTGAACTATTGTTGGTCTCACGCAGCTACGTATAGCTCAGTTCTATTTCCGACTCCCTATTCACCTTTTCATGTTCTTTTCCTTTCCAGAGCTCGCAATGTGGTTCAGTGAAACGCAGACTCTTTCAGCTACTCTTGTGAATGTGGTAGCCGAGGAGATTATAATGAACTGAGTGCCGGAGCCCAAGCGTCACTTAAACTGAAATCACCGTATCTGTCTGTCAGTGTTTTTTTGTTTTTGAGTCATCAGTCTTCTAAATGGTTTCATTCGGCACAGCACGAATTCTATTCCTTCCCTGTACCAACCATTTCATCGCAGAGTAGCAATTGTAACCTACGTCCTCAGTTATTTCCAGGATGGATTCCAATATCTGTCTTCCCTTACAGTATGTTCCTCCCCTCGCCGATTGTATGGAGAACTTCCACATTTCTTACCTTACCAGTTCACCTAATTTTCAACATTCTTCTGTAGCACCACATCTCAAATATTTCGAATCTCTCCTGTTCCGGATTTCCAGAGTCCATGCTTCGCTACCATACAATGGTGTGCTCCAAACGTAAGTTCTCAGAAATTTATTCCTCAATTTAAGGCCTCATGTTTAATACAAGCAGACTTTCCTTGACGAGAAATGCCCTTTTTCCGCGGTGCTAGCCTGCTGTTCATGTCGTCCTCGCTCCATCATCCGTTGGTCATTTTGCTGCTTAGCTACCAGAATCCCTTGACTTCTTAGACATCGTGGTCCTCAGTTCTGATATCAAGTGTGTCGCTGTTCTCATTTCTGCTATTCCTCATTACTTCCGTCTTTCTTCGATTTATTCTCAGTCCATATTCTTTACTCGAAACCGTTCTTTCCGCTGAACAGATGGTGTAATAGTTCTTCACTTTCAAAGGATAGGTGTGTCATTAGCGAATCTTACCTTTGATATTATTTCATAATAAATTATAAATTTTTAATTTCACTCATGAACCTTTCTTTTATTTGTATTATGTCAATTAAGGTTTCCGTAAGAGTTGCAAATAATATTTGCATTTCTGTCATTGCTTATTCGAGACATATATTGTATACTAGGGGCGAAAGACTATACCCTGCCTTATCCGCTTTCAATCGGAGGACTTTTGTCTTGGTCTTTCACTCTGATTGTTCCCTCCTGGTTCTTGTACAAGTTGTATCTACCTGTCTTTCCCTAAGACTATCCCCTATTTTTCTTCGAATTTCGAACGCTTTTTCCATGTCCACAAGTCATGGAAAAAGTCGTACACTTTTTCCATGTCCACAAGTCATATGAACGGGTCTTGATTTTTCTTCAGTCTTGTTTCCGTTATCAACCGCAACGTCAGAATTGCGTCTCTGGTGGCTTACCTTTCCTAAAGTCAAACTGATCCTCATCTAACAGATCCTCAATTTTCTCTCCCATTGTTCTATAAACTACTCTTGTTGGCAATGAGTTGTTATACTGATTGTGTAATAATTCTCACACTTGTCAGCTCTTGCAATCTTGAGAAATGTGCAGCTCATGTTTTCCCGAAAGTCTGATGGTATGTCACCAGACTCATACTTCCTACACACCAACGTGAATAATCATTTTGTTACTACCTCCCCCAACAATTTTAGACGTTCAGATGAACTCTTATCGACCCCTTCTGCCGTAACTGATGTTAAGCCTTCCGGAGCACTTCTAATCTCGGATTCTAATACTGTATCTCCTGTCTCTTCCTTCCGGACTGCTCTTTCTTTCCACCAAAGTGGATAGCGTCACAAGTAGCACCTGACGAAGATATCAAGTCACGTTGTCGAAATACCGTGCAATAACGACGCTGATATGCGACAGAATACGCAACACGTCAAGGTATCATTGCTCCTGCTTATTAATAAAGCGATGATGGATAAAACGTAAAAGTAGGTGTTTGGGATAATACGTATTTAATACTATCCATATAGTTACAGATACACAAAATTATTAAGATGTGTGCCGTGCCTTTATTTCGCTTTGCCACTGTACGCCTGTTAAAAGTTTGCCGAGTACTGGTGTAACGGATGCATTAGCTGCCCCTGACGCCAGTTTTGATGCAACCCAACTAACGTGCACACATAGCCAGCTGCATATCAACCAGCATTAACAGTGGCCTCCTTCATCACTCGCTTACTCCAACATACACTACTGACCATTAAAATCCCCCCCCCCCAAGATGACGTCGTGTTACAGACGCGAAACTTAACCGACAGGAAGAAGATGCTGTCACATGCAAATGATTAGCTTCTCAGAGCATTCACATAAGGTTGGCGTCGGTAGCGACACCTACAACGTGCTGGCATGAGGAAAGTTTCCAAGCGATTTCTCATACACCAACAGCACTTGACCGGCATTGCCTGGTGAAACGTTGTTGTAATGCCTCGTGAAAGGAGGAGAAATGCGTACCATCACGTTTCCGACTTTGATAAAGGTCGAATTGTAGCCTACAGCGATTGCGGTTTATCGTATCGCGACACTGCTGCTCGCGTTGGTCGAGATCCAATGATTGTCAGCAGAATAAGGAATCGGTGGGTGCAGGAGGGTAATACGGAACCATTCGCCTGATATCTTCTGTTTCAACATACGCCTCCAAGATGGCAGCTCGGTGGGGCCGTGCGTTATCATCCATCAGGAGGAAGGTGGGACCAATGCACCCCTGAAAAGGCGGACATACTGCTGCAGAATGACGTCCCGATGCACCTGACGTGTTACAGTTCCTCTGTCAAAGACATGCAGGGTTGACAGTGCACCAATCATAATCCCACCCCACACCATCAAACCACTACTCCCATACAGGTCCCTTTCAAGGACATTAAGGGGTTGGTATCAGACTCCTGGTTCACGCCGGATGAAAACCTGGCGAGAATCACTGTTCAGACTATACCTGGACTCGTCCGCGAACATAACCTGGGACCACTGTTCCAATGACCACATACTGTGCTCTTGACACCAGGCTTCACGGGCTCTCCTGCGACCAGGTGTCAGTGGAGTGCACCTTGCACGTCTACGGGCGAATAAACCATGTCTGTTCAGTCGTCTGAAGATTGTGTGTCTGGCGACAACTGTTCCAGTGGCTGCGGTAAGGTCCCGAGCAAGGCTACCTGCAGTACTCCGTGGTCGTCTGCGCTCACTGATGGGGAGATATCGGTCTTCTTGTGGTGTTGTACACTGTGGACGTCCCGTTCTGTAGCGTTTCCTGTCTGCTGGAATCGTTGCCATAATCTTGGGATCACACTTTGTGGCACACGGAGGGCCCGTGCTACGACCTGCTGTGTTTGACCAGCCTCCAGTCGCCCTAGTATTCTACCCCTCATAACGTCATCAATACGTGTTCTTTGACCCATTTTCAAAACACAGTCACCATTAGCACGTCTGAAAACGTCTGCACACTTACTCGCTGCACCGAACTCTGACATGCACCAACACACCTCTGCGTATATGGACTGTTGCCAGAGCCATCGTGCGACGACTGCAGGTCCAATGCACCGCGTGGTCATACCCCGAGGTGATTGAAACACGCAAAACGCCCACCAGAGCGTTGTTTCACCATGTATCAGCATTATCCTTAATTTATGAGCATGAGTGTATATCCAGGAGACGAAGACAGGGCCCACCACATCTGACATCAGACCGTTGTTTCTTTATAAGGGCACGACAGTACTTCCTCAGAACTACGCTGCAACTGGCCTGTATCCTTGCAGCATCCACTGGACTTCTTGCATCGAGAAAAACTTCCTGGCAGATTAAAACTGCACTTTCAGGAGTGCTAGTTCAGCAAGATTCGCAGGAGAGCTTCTGTAAAGTTTGGAAGGTAGGAGACGAGGTACTGGCAGAAATAAATCTGTGAGGACGAGACTCGAACTCGGGACCTTTGCCTTTCGCGGGCAAGTGCTCTACCGACTGAGCTACCCAAGCACGCAAAAGGCAAAGGTCCCGAGTTCGAGCCTCGGTCCGGCACACGGTTTTATTCTGCCAGGAAGTTTCATATCAGCGCACATTCCGCTGTAGAGTGAAAATTTCATTCTAGAAACAACCCCCAGGCTGTGGCTAAACCATGTCTCCGCAATATTCTTTCTTTCAGGAGCGCTGGTTCTGCAAGGTTCGCGGGAGAGCTTCTGTAAAGTTTGGAAGGTAGGAGACGAGGTAATGACGGAATTAAAGCTGGGAGGACGGGGCGTGGGTCGTGCTTGGGAAGCTCAGTCGGTAGCGGACTTGCCCGCGAAAGGCAAAGGTCCCGAGTTCGAGTCTCGGTCCAGCACACGGTTTTAATCTGCGAGGAAGTTTCATATCAGCGCACACTCCGCTGAAGAGTGAAAATCTCATTCTGGCATAGAGAAGGCTTCGCCAGAGACGTGCTGTATGTGTGTCTCAGACGCGTTTTCACAAAAGCGAACGGCTGAAGTGGAGTCTTCAATATACCATGTGGACAATCGAACAGTGGGCCAATGTTCTTTTCACAGATGAGCCCCGATTTCGTCTGGAGAGTGGTTCTCGGCGTATTTGCATCTCAAGAGGATGTGCAACACGATTTCGAGACCCGGACATTGTGGAAGGAGACCGTTACCGAGGAGGATCGCTAATGGTTTGGACAGGGATTATGTTGATCGCTCGAACATATCTTCATGAAATTGTGAATCGGAAAGGTTTAACTGCTGAGAGGTATAGTGACGAGGTCTCATGTACGGTGGTTGTGATGCGCTGTGCGCCAAGACTGATGGACGATAATGTTCGACCTCATAGAATACGCGTGGCTGATATTTTCTTGGCAACGAAAGATACTGCACGCATGGCATGGCCTGCTCGCTCTCCCGATTTGAATCCCTTAGAGCAGGGGTCTCCAAACCGGCCCGCGAGGGCATGCAAACAGGCCCGCGTTAGCTGGCCGGACATCCCTGGTACCCGGCCCGCCAAATATTTGAGGTGGTACCCATACTGCCAACAATTGAGTTTCGACGCCTATCGTGACCAATACACCGCGGCATTGTCGGAGCTCTATCTCTACAAAGCGGAGGGTATGGTAAGACTTGGGGCTATCCACAATAAACAGACAGACCATTCTCCGTGCGATAGTGGGAAAAAAACGGTAAACAGACTAGTTTGGCGAAAACATTTTAAGTAAAAAAATTCTTTGCATTTTATTCTACTCACGAGTCTGGTGCAAATCTTTCAAATGGACGCCACTTCGGCGACTAGCTTTAGTAATCAATCATTATGGAAGATGCTTCTTAAGCGAGGTTTCACTTTCTTTAGGCATTTTGATTTTCAGATTTTCTTTGTCTCTTCGAATTCAAACTTTGAATTGTCCCACGCCTACTAGTACAGCTCATAAAATACTAAAAAACTCGTTAGACACTCGCAACATAGACACAATCACGCAACAGAACTATCAGATATATGCTCTGGCTCTGCTACTGGCTACAAGACTACATAACTAAACTTATTGTTGCGCCGCTTGAAATAACAATGCTTTAACATCATCTACCTTTGTCAAGTCTTGTAGTAATAGTGTTGCTAACAATGATTTTGAGGTTTCGTTAACTTTGCAGGACGCTTTCGTGAAGAATACGCAGTGACATACTTTTTTGTCGGTGAAATTCGCCAGAATGAAATATGCCAGAGATTCGGTCAGGTACGTCCAACAATCGAAACTATGTAATTAAATAAAAATCGTAGTTCGTTTCAGTGCTAGCTATTCCCACAACCTTAGATTTTTGTGATTTCATCTTTCCCTTAGCCTTACATTAAGCGGTGATCATGGAGTGCTACTGTTCTTTAAACCACTAGGTAGATCTTGGCCCTTATGACTTCGTGGAGGAATCAACGTGGCCCGCAAACTAAAACGTTTGGAGACCCCTGCCTTAGAGCAAGCCTGGGATGCACTAGGGAGACGGGTTGCATCATATCACCATCTAGCAATCACTCTAGAAGACTTACGAGCTCTGCAGGAAGAATGGGCGTTATTGTCTCAACATGACACTGATGACGTTATTCACAGCATGACCCGTCATCGTCAGGCCTGTATTGGTGCCAGAGGTGGTCACACCCCACAGTGAGCGCATTCAGCAGGTGACGGAATGTGTACGCAAACCTGTCAAGTTGAAAAAAACGAAGAACGTTTTCTTCTACTGCTATGCACGTTGCATTTGTTTACGCTCTGTACTCTTTACATTGTTTCTACTTTGTTGTCACGTGTTTCTACTGTTTTACGGGAAACTAAACGCAACCTTGAAAAATTTCCTTCTGTGCTTTAATTTTGGACACCATTGTAGTAGATACACCATTGTAGTAGATCCTATTACTTACCTTCACAATACTTGGTGCATGTCTGCTGTACTCAGCTACAAGGAGTTAAACCTATATGCTCCAAACGGAAGTGATGTAAGGAGCACCTCACCACGCGTATGCTCGCAGCCTGCTCTCACTTCTTCTCAAAAAGCTAAATAGTTGTGACAGCGAAGAATATCCACGTCATTGCTCCTCGTTTCACTCGAAGCAATTGAATCTGTCCTCCTACGTTTCTGCCTAACCACACACTCGGAGATAGCCACATATTCAGAGATAAAGAGGGAAATATTTATTTCATTCTTCTGATAAATAACATGGAAAAATGTGTAAGAAAGTTGTGTTACATGCCTTAACTTTCCCCGGCGAATTGAATGTTCAAATAACTTACGGGTTTGCCGCCGGGTGACGTCGTCGAACACCGCCGATATTTCGACAGGAGCACACCCTGCCATTGTCAAGGCACAAATACAAAGAAGAAGAAATGTGCAAGGAAATTTATTACCTCGGTTCACAGAGGAGAAACAAGGAAGACACCACACACAGAACAAGTGTCAACACAAACAAAGATAACCAACATCAGAAATATCGATACTTACTATTAAACAACAGGTGAGGTAGCAGTAATTATGTACCTCTGTTTTTTGATGAGAGACAGAGCCGGGTTCCAAGCAGCATTTAAACAAAATCCACCATCTCTGTTAATAAGGTTGCTTGATAGTTTGATTTCAACAGCTTCCTTAATAACACTATCCCAATAGCTGGATGTGCAAGCCAGAGTCTCCCTGTTGTTGTATTGCATAGGATGACCGGTGTGAAGGCAATGTTCTGCAATAGCGGATTTGCTCAGCTGTTGTAACCGTGTTTGACGCTTACGTTCACTACACCGGTCTTCCACAGTCCTGATTGTTTGACCAATATATGGACATGCCACAGCTGGAAGGAATACGATAGACCCCAGCCTTACGCAAACCAAGATCATCTTTTACGGATGCCAACAGGGCCTTAATCTTAGAAGGTGGTCGAAAAACACATCATATTTCCGCCAATCCTGTTGGAAATGCTTCCTGCGTAAGGCAAAAAGGCCGTAGACTTAGGTGCCACTTCGTTGCTATCGTTACTCACCCGTTGCACAGAAGGCTGATGGCGCAACGCACGTTTGATCTGCCTCTCGCTATAACCATTATGACGAAAGGTATGCTAGCTCAGCTGCCAAACTTTCAGGGTCTGAGATAACGTGGGCCCTGTGAACCGAGGTACGAAGTACTCCTTTACGCTGAGCTGGATGGTGACAACTATGAGCTCGCAGATACAAGTCAGTGTGGGTGGGCTTCCTATAAACAGAATGTCCCAACGTACCATCATTCCTTTTGACCAACACATCAAGGAAGGGAAGGCATCCATTCTTTTCCACCTCCATAGGTATTAAATTTCCTTGCACATTTCTTCTTCCTTGCATTTGTGCCTTGAGAATGGCAGGGTGTGCTGCTGAGAAATATCGGCGGTGTTCGACGACGTCACCCGGCAGCAAACCCGTAATTTATTTGAACAAGTTGTATTACATTTTTGAGAAAGTGCCAAAATGTAATAACGTTAAGATGCCAACGGCCTTGCCACAGCGGTGACACTGATTCCCGTCAGATTACCAAACTCTATCTACACGTGACGCATGGTGTCGTACATAGCCTTGTATTGTATGTGTTACATGACCAGCAGCTTCATCCTTTCCATCTTCAGCGCGTAGCAGCAGTAGCAGCTAGAGATTTTTCCCCAATGCGTGCAGTTTGCCCTGGTCTCTTTATTTACGGCCGTGGGCTTGTAACCGGACGAGGTTTTGTTTGTTATTTGCTGCGAATACATAGAAAGAAAGATCCATTATCATTTAGCTACAATATAGCACGTCAGCAACTGGAAGCAGTTAATTCCATAAATTATCTGGGAGCAGGCGTTAGGAGTGACTTAAAATGGAATGACCGTATAAAATTAATCGTCGGTAAAGTAAATGCCAGACAGATTCATTGGAAGAATCCTAAGGAAATGCAATCCGAAAATAAAGAAAGTAGGTTACAGTACGTTTGTTCGCCCACTGCTTGAATACTGCTCAAAAGTGTGGGATACGTACCAGATAGGGTTGATAGAAGAGATAGAGAAGATCCAACGGAGAGCAGCGTGCTTCATTACAGGATCATTTAGTAATCGCGAAAGCGTTACGGAAATGATAGACAAACTCCAGTGGAAGACCCTGCAGGAGAGACGCTCAGTAGCTCGGTACGGGCTTTTGTTGAAGTTTCGAGAACATACCTTCACCGAGGAGTCAAGCAGTATATTGCTCCCGCGTACGTATATCTCGCGAGAAGACCATGAGGGTAAAGTCAGAGAGATTAGAGCCCCCACAGAGGCATACCGACAATACTTCTTCCCACGAACAATACGACACTGGAATAGAAGGGAGAACCGATAGAGGTACTCAAGGTACCCTCCGCCACACACCTTCAGGTGGCTTGCGAAGTATGGATGTAGATCTAGAAGTAGATGTAGATGTACTCTTGAAGGCTGATTCAATATGGACAATTCGCATATTTGGACATATGTTACTCCCCAAGGTCTTCGACCTCGTGCTCATCTACAGCGATTCATTGCTCATGGTAGGTTTATTAGACCGTCCATGCTTACATTCCGCCTTAACACATAGATTTATAACATCTCGATGAAACATTTGTTGGCATAACTGCCGGAGGATATACCTCTGAAAGTCAGACAAAGGATGTGCTGTGTGGTGGAAATAAAAGTGGCCCGGACATTTGTGGTAGCATTAACGGGGAAGGAAATGATCTACATTAACTTCCTACAGCTCATGCAGCCGGCCGAACCGTGGTGCGCTTTCACACAATCTTCGCGCCTAACAGAGTTGTTAGCATATGTCGCGGCCCCAGCTGGCGACCAGGTCACCTGGTCGGTCAGTGTGCGACTACTTTGTGTGGGGAAGCCCTCAAGTCCAAGTTGTATCGCAACAACTCTCGTAGTCTTCCAGAACTACAGCAAAACATTTCGGATGAGACTGCAGAAACTCACGAATTCCAGTTTCGATCCCCCAAGCAACCTGCTGGGCTCTGATCAAGAGACTCGAAACCGCTAGTAAAACTGAAACGTAAATGTCATCCGATTATTTCATTCATAGAAGGAAACTGGAAGAGTGTGATTAAGACTCTCTCTCTGAGGCTACCGCAGAATATAGATAATAATAATAATAATAATAATAATAATAATAATAAAATATTAATAAAACCCGTGGAGGCCCAGGAAAAGAATAAGCCTCCGGTACGTTCTGCCAGTCGTAAAAGGCGACGAAAAGAATAAACCACTAATAGGGCGAACCCCCCTTTTAGTGTGATTAGTTCGTTCAGGATAGAACTAATGAAGCCTCGGACAAGTGCTGTCATGGTCGGGGACGACGCTTGAACCCTATGCCCGCCCACAATGGTAACGACACTGCTAGCCACACGGAAAATGATTTAGATCCAAATAGAAGTGTTTTGCAGGTTATGCTTCCTGCAACCACTCTAGAAGGAAAACAAAGACAGGAGATGGTCAGATGAAGTTAACAGACACCTCTTGTTCTGTTATTACCAAGCAAGAAAGTTAGGAACCAACACAACTATGATACAGATCACAAGTATAGGCAACATTTATTACCAGATACCCAGAACTAAAATTTTTGCAGAACAACGACTAGCTGATCAGATCCGTGTAATAATAAAAAAATAACAGGATACCCCAGTCAGAATTAGAAAACATCAAATAAGAAGTACAACAAATACTGGAACAAAATAATGTGCAATCAGAAGAAGAAGGAAATACAGTAATGGACTCAAACATCCCAGAGCAAACAAACAAAGAACAACACACATCAATTAAACAATCAGAGGAAAACGAAATCTTAAGACAGCGACCAGAACAAGCACAAATAGAACATGAAGTGACACACATGTTAGATATAGAAGAAAAATTTCAGCTGACATATGTAGAATACAAAGACACAAATACAGACATTAGACCATTCTTGCATGGATCACCAAATAATCCACAAGTCGAAACAACAATAACAACTAGCAACACAATAATACACAACAAAATAAATGAAAATACAACTATGGAAGAGTTACAACTATTGATTTACATAGGGTCACTCGCTACACTAAATATACACACTAGGCAGAGATCAGAACCAACCAACACACAGAAGAAACCCAAAAAACCAGCGTGGCAACACAGGCTACAAATCAGAATAGAAAAACTGAGAAAAGACATCAGACATCAGACAGCTAACACAATTTATAAGAAATGAAATATCAGACAAAAAACGAAAAAGGTTCGGTAAAATCTCACAACAAGAAGCGATAGAGCAATTAGATGAAAAGAAGTAGAAATTACAAGCAATTGCCAAACGACTTAGAAGATACAAAAAGAAGTGAAATTAGAAGGAAACAAAACCAAACCTTCAACACAAACCAAAAGAAATTTTACCAAACAATAGATAACACACACATTAAAATAGACAATCCATTAACCATAACAGAAGGGAACACTTCTGGAGCAACATATGGTCAAACCAGGTACAATATAACAGGCATGCACGGTGTATACAAGCAGAAACAGACACATACAAGTTGATACCATGTATGACTGAATTGATAATTTTGCAACATTAAGTCACCCAAGCAATTAATTCTACTCGCAATTGGAAAGCCCCTGGAAAAGTTAAAATTCAAATTTCTGGCTACAGAAGTTCACCTCAACACTTTCACATCTAACTCAATTATTTAACAGTTACACTGCAGACCCTTACACATTCCCTGATACACTTACATATGGAATAACTTATCTGAAACCTAAAGATCAAGCAGACACAGCAAACCCAGCTAAATATCGCCCCATAACATGCCTACCAACAATATACAAAATATTAACTTCAGTCATTACACAGAAATTAATGACACATACAACACAGAACAAAATTATAAATGAAGAACCAAAAGGCTGTTGCAAAGGATCACGAGGATGTAAAGAGCAACTGATAATAGATTCAGAGGTGACATATCAAGCTAAAACTAACAAAGATGGCTACACTACGCATACATTGATTACCAAAAAGCTTTTGATAGTGTACTCCACTCATGGTTACTACAAATATTGGAAATAAACAAAGTAGACCCTAAATTGATACAGTTCCTAAACATATTAATGAAAAATTGGAAATCCACACTTAATATCAAAACAAATTTTCAAATAATACCACATCAGAGCCAATACAGATTAAGCGTGGACTATACCAAGGAGACTCATTAAGTCCTTTCTGATTCTGCCTTGCTTTGTACCCACTATCCAACATGCTAAATAATACAAATTATGGATACAATATTACTGGAACATACCAACACATAATCGCACATTTTATATACATGGTTGATCTAAATCTACTGGCAGCAACAAATCAACAACTCAACCAATTACTAAAGATAACAGAAGTGTTCCGCAATGACATAAATATGGCTTTTGGAACAGACAAATGTTAGAAAAATATCATAGTCAAGGGAAAACACACTAAACAAAGAGATTACATATTGGATAACCACAGCGACTGCATAGATGCGATGGAAGAAACAAATGCCTATAAATATATAGGATACAGACAAAAAATAGGAATAGATAATACAAATATTAAAGAAGAACGAAAAGAAAAATATAGACAAAGACTAACAAAAATACTGAAAACAGAATTGACAGCAAGAAACAAGAGAAAAGCTATAAATACTTATGCTATACCAATATTGACCTGCTCATTTGGAGTAGTGAAATGGAGTAACACAGACCTAGAAGCACTCAATACACTTACACGATCACAATGCCACAAATATTGAATATATCTCATACATTCAGCAACAGAAATATTCACATCAAGCACAAAGGAAGGAGGAAGGGTATTTATCGACATATAAAACCTACATTATGGACAGGTAGAAGAAATTAACACAACTAATCGAAATATCCATACCCAATACAACAAACAGACAGGAGAAAAAATTGAAAAATACATCCAACTGCCTGAGGAAGTCAAGGCCATGTGGCATCAGGATAAAGTTGACATGATACCAATTATACTATCAACTACAGGAGTCATACCACACAATATCCACCAGTACATCAACGCAGTACCACTAAATTCAAACTCATATACACAACTACAGAAATCTGTAATTATTGATACATGTTCAATTAGCCGAAAGTTCCTAAATGCAATTTAACATATACCGTACACTTAAAAGGAAGTCACGCTTGATCAAGGTCCGCGTCACTTTCCATTTTTAACCACACATAACGTCTGAGAAAGGAAAGGAATAATAATAATGTTGTTGTGGTCTTCAGTCCTGAGACTGGTTTGATGTACCTCTCCATGCTACTCTATCCTCTGCAAGCTTCTTCATCTCCCAGTACCTACTGCAGCCTACATCCTTCTGAATCTGCTTAGTGTATTCATCTTTTGGTCTCCCTCTACGATTTTTACCCTCCACGCTGTCCTCCAATACGAAATTGGTGAGCCCTTGATGCCTCAGAATACGTCCTACAAACCGATCCCTTCTTCTAGTCAAGTTGTGCCGCAAACTTCTCTTCTCCCCAATCCTATTCAGTACCTCCTCATTATTTATGTGATCTACCCATTTAATCTTCACCATTCTTCTGTAGCACCACATTTCAGATGCTTCTATTTTCTTCGTCTAAACTGTTTATCATCCATGTTTCACTTCCATACATGGCTACACTCCATACACATACACTTTCAAAAACGACATCCTGACACTTAAATCTATACTCGATGATAACAAATTTCTCTTCCTCAGAAACGCTTTCCTTGCCATTGCCAGTCTACATTTTATATCCTCTCTACTTCGAACGTCATCATTTATTTTGCTCCCCAAATAGCAAAACTCCTTTACTACTTTAAATGTCTCATTTCCTAATATAATTCCCACAGCATCACCCGACTTAATTCGAGAACATTCCATTATCCTCGTTTTGCTTTTGTTGATGTTCCTCTTATATCCTCCTTTCAAGACATTGTCCTTCCCTTCAACTGCTCTTCCAAGTCCTTTGCTGTCTCTGACAGAATTACAATGTCATCGGCGAATCTTTAAGTTTTTACTTCTTCACCAAGGTTTTAATACCTACTCCGAATTTTTCCTTTGCTTCCTTCACTGCTTGCTCAATATAGAGATTGAATAACATCGGGGAGAGGCTACAACCCTGTCTCACTCCCTTCACAACCACTGCTTCCTTTTCATGTCCTTAGACTCTTTATAACTGCCATCTGCTTTCTGTACAAATTGTAAATAGCCTTTCGCTCCTTGTATTTTACCCCTGCCACCTTCAGAATTTGAGAGTATTCCAGTCAAAATAATAATAATAATAATAATAATAATAATAATAATAATAATCTGTATATATAAATGCAATGTCCTGCCTGACTGACTGACTGGCAGATTGTTCATCGCTAGGTTGAAACGAGACCTGAAATTTTCGTGGTCCGACCGAGACTCGATCCAGCGATCTCTCTGTTTTTCCGAACGTGTCTCACTGCTAGACCACCTGGATCAGTGCCTATAGGTTTTAATGAGTGAGTTTCAGAGCACACAAACATGCTACATCGATGGACGCACGCTTTGATTGCCTTGAGTTAGAAGCTTTACAAGCTCTCTCTTTCACGCCGCTAAGGGATTATAGATCCTAGTATGTGACATAAATCTCAAGTTGATTCCTGTAGCCGTTGCTGAGGAAAGGGGTCTTCACAGTCGGACAGAGAGCGATATACAGCAAACTCTAAGGCTTCCAATTTTACCGATTAAAGTACGGAACTCTAAAAAGCTGAACATTTGCTTGCAATTATTTGCAGAGTGTCTGAGAAAGAGTTATCATATTTCGCAAGAGCTTACCATCCCAGACTGATTTTATATTCGCGTAGCTACTAATGTCAACTGTGTACGGATGCATGAGTTAACTAGTGTAGTTTGACTATCTTCCGTTTAAAATTAACAGCGCTGGCATAACAAACTGAAAGTTTAAAATAAAAACGATGCAAAGTTGATGAAATGTAAATTTGTTTATGCTTTCATGCAAACTCGAAACAGGTAGTCGATAAAATATCGATGTATATAACTTGACGACTGCACAGAAAGTGTGTTAGAGGACCTGCAAGACTATTACGTTGTGTGGGCTGCATAGACATCAGGCGGAATGCAATACGCGGCCACTGCGGTAAGTTGCAACGAAATAACCCGGTCCTTAATGCGCTCTCCGCCCTATTGCAAAATGAAATTTTCGGCCTCCCGTCGTCAAGATAAGAGCAAGCTCTCCATACCTAGGTACGCAAGTGTAGCAGTCTGCACCAGGGAGAACCTTACCAGCGCAGCGACCACATGAACCGGCAACAGACACCCGGTGGCAATGTAAACTTCTGGCTTCTGTTCGTAAATTAAAATGTATAAAATTTAGCACAAGTTTCTACACGTTCCCTGCCACAGGAAAGGTGATTGGTGTGAAATAAAGTACAAGATGTTGTTTATATTTAATAGACATGACTTTTTATTCAAAAAAGATGAATTGTGAATGAGCTGACCTACACAACTGCAATGATTGTTAGAAATAGTTCTGAAACTCAAGCAGCGTCATGATCGTAGCCTTCTGGATATCTGAAATCGTGTCGAAACGCTTTCTTTTCATTGCCGTTTTCAGTTTTGGGAATATGCAGCAATATGCAGAGACAAATCACGCGAACAAGGAGGGTATTCAAGGACCACGAAACATTTCCTAGCCAAGAAATCGCGTTCTCTCTTGCTTTTGTGCGCAGGTGCATTGCTGCCCAACAAAATATCACATTCCTTGATTAGGGTATTCAGGTCGAAGGAAAACAATCCTTGCCCATAAACATTTTAAAACATTCGAGCAGTAACCTGCAATTCTCCATTTGACCTGTAGCAAATTCTTAGTGGTTAATTTCTTTTGAATCAAAGAAAAGAGGAACCAGCATCCTGAAACGGCCTCCCTGTGTGCACACTTTGTTCTGTCTCGGAGATTCTGGAGCACTTCATTGCGAGCTTTGTCATTTTCAAAGTGGCTTGTACTGAAAACACAGTGTTCCATCTCGAAATGAAGTCTCGGTCCCTAGTCGCCGACTTTTCCACTTCTATGAAGCATTTCCATTCTCCAATCTTTTTGATCGTCGGTCAGTGAGTGGAGCACAAAGCGACAATAGGCTTTTTGCACAAATTTTCAGTTAGAATGCGGTATAGTGTCGTTTTAGGTATTCCAGTGATCTTCTCACTATACCAGGCAAATGAACAATGATCACTTCGAAAATTTCATCCACTTTTTGAACTTTTTCTGTCCATGATGTCCTCAACATGGACATTCTTCAGTGCTCTCTCTACCGTATTTTTTTTCACTATCATAAACAGTTTGTATAATTTTAATCGAATCTAAAAAGAAAAGAAAACTTAGCGTTACCACGTTGCTGCCTTACTTCTCTCACAACCAATGTTTAAAGGATACTGTTAAAGTTTCGGTGCAGAGAAGTACCACTTTTTATAAACTATACTCGAGATGTAATCCCAGTCTAAATTTAAAAATAATCACCGTAGTGTACCGTATTAGTGTACACACCAATAAATCCTTTATATCACACAAATATACCTATTCCTGAAATGTCAATTTGTTGATCCGTACCGCTGCATTGATACGCTTAAAAGTTTCCAGATAAGTGAGCCCTTTGTTTTGATTTAGCAAGGAGACCTAAACCTTTACAACTGCTATTATTTCATACATTTTGTAAGAGCCTATATGTATACAAAGAGTCATAGCGCTTTTTTAATATTTGGCAGTGGATAAAATATCTCTCTCCACGAAGCGGAATCTAACGAAATTTGCAAAAATATCTTGTTTCTGGCAGCACACACTGTACAGACTCTGATAGGACTTTTTTTGCCATTGTCTGAAATGGACACAGGTTCATGTTGCTACATGTCGCCTGACAACTTCCAGATGGATTTTTAGGATGTGCTCTCACTGTTCCCCTAGACGATTGGTTGGACATCTTTCTCCGCCGGGGCATGGAAAAGCTTCATTATCATCGTCTGTGCTTATGCATTTCTTTGCTGAAAAGAGGGGCTGCTTATACATTTTCTCTAGATTCAGGATACGGGGAATTCTAAATAAATTGTAAACTCATCAGTTTATAAGATAAAGGACGACGTTCTTTATCTATCTCATCGATTCCCTTAGAATGGGCTAGTATGAATGGTACCGACCCGGACGATCAACTACACTCACGTGAGTATTGGAGCGATTTGAGCCCATAGACTTCAGTATATCCTCCCTCTCTTTCTGTTTTTCGTCCCCATATTTGGGACAGAATCTTCACGGTGGTTAATATAATTTTGCTATCTCGCTTGTCTTCACATGTTACCTTTCCTACAGAAAACTATGTCACCCTTCTTAATTCTTGATGCTTTGGTTTTCAGAGACTGCGGTAAATCTCTGTTCACCGCAATAGTCCCACAGCCTCTGGTTTTGCCTCTGAGTAGTGACACTACAGTACACGTACTCTTATAATAATTATCTTGGCATATATTGGGTCACGTGCCAAGGACTGAGAGAACAGATTCTTCAAATTTCTTCCCTTCACCAGCTTAAATCTCCACACTGCAGATATAATCTGTGTCACTCTCGCACACCATCCTAACAAGTAACTCATACTTTGTCATCTTTGCAGGGTTGTGGGCTCGAAACCTCCTTTCCACAGACTCTTCCCCTCGTTCAAAGGCAACCGTTTCTTTCGAATGCAAAGTGTCGTGAATTCATCGAGGAAGTAACCCAGCACAGGTTTAACTCTGAACAGTTGGCCAGAGCTATTGTTCGACTTCATGTTGACATTAAAGCGCCAAAACGTAAAACTCTGCACAAATCTATTGCCACAAATAGTCTGGGAAAATGTTGGGGTCGCTATTAAAGGGTCTGTTGACCAATAATCTTTCCATCTACCTTTTCTTGTTTGTTCCATTAGAAGAAGTACGCCAAGGAATTCCTTCATGTCTCTTTGTGCAACAGGAGACCACCTGAGTGCTTTACCCGACGTTTTATACTTCACTGAGGTTTGACCATGGGAAATGTACAGTCTCTGAAAAACAATTCAAACAAGTTATCGAAAAACCTCAGGCCTACCACAGAGGCTAGAAAGACATATTGGAAATGTTCTTACTCCATGATGATCTTCAATATGTTACATTTGACAACATTGTCTCCCTACGTTTCTTAACACGTCTAGAAATGGCACTGTCATTGGAATCATCCTCAGAACCATAAATTCATTCCTCGAAAGAGTAATGCGGATCTTCATTCTCAGAAAAACCTCAGGTTCGTTTATTTCCCTTTGTTTTCTCAATAGGGCCATCTACAGGGTGAGTCACTAACTAATGTCACCTAGAATAACGAAAGTATGATAGCAGCTGAAAAGTTTATGGGATAAAAGTTGCATGGGACAACGGGGGCCATAATATGACGTTGGTTTTTTGTTGCTAGGTCAGGTGGCGTCAGATATATGAAGATCAACTTAGTTTTTTTTAAATGTCAGCGGGTGAATTATTCATGTGCTAATTATGTGTTGCATGCGCCCGAAGTTTTTCGTTTTAATTCTTACAAGTATTGTAGAAATTATTGTACAAATTTTCAAAGCTATCTCCATGGGGTTAGGAATCTGTATGGTGCTAAAAGAAATTATTTTATTGTTTTTACTCCCATTTAAAAACGTGTTATTAAAAAGAGGTATTTTTATTTAAACAATTAATACTCGTTTTCACAAGATTTTGTACGTAGGACAACAGAAATTGAGAGGCACGATAATTACTTAGGAGAGATCCGCTTCGGTTTTATTACTATTTATTTTAACCACGATCGGTTTCGAGATTTTAAAATCCTATCTTCAACTGTACGAAATGAGAGTACTTGGTAACACATAATATGCGGTCGGATAAGTCAGTACAAGCGTTGCAATTGTTTCATGTTGGCGGAAACTGTTCCGCCGCTGGGCAGCCTCATGGTAACCGCGTGTCGCAGTAGTACACCTTTTAATTAATCATCCTCGTCTAACTTTAGCTATTTTTATAGAGATAACCGATGCCATGTATAATCTTCAATATTGCATAGGTTAAAATTATCTCAGCTGTTTCATTAAAAGGATTCATATCATTTTTATACGATGTATTATATTTCAGGCTAAAATGTATAAAAAAGAAATAAATGAGTTACAATCTATATGTACTCTCCTTTTAAAAATATTTGAAATTACAAAATTTGTGGCATACTTAAAATTCATATTTTTAGTTGCACATTCTAACACTAACTATTAAATTCATTTCTGGATTAATTTATGAAATAATGATATATTTTAGCGAAGATTCATCTTTAGTTCTGTAAACTCTTTCCCTTTGTAAACTCTTTGGAATAATGTGGGTGCTGCAGAATGTAGAGAGCGGTGGGCATAACCTCTGATGGATTTGCTAAACTCATCAACAACAATGTTGATTTTTTTCTGAACATAGAAATTGTAAAGTCAGTGTGGTTTAGAAGAATGGGATAAAATGATATTCATAGCAAGAGGCAATTCTTCAACAGTTATTTTGCCAACAGGAGCCTAAGGAACCGAAATTTTCAGCTGCAAGAAAATACTCCTAGACAAGACTTTGAGCCATCGATAACACCAACGAGATAATGAAGATTAGTAAAAAAAAATTTCTTTTTTTGTTATCTTACTGCTCTCGTAATTTTCAAGATTTGTGCAAGGAATGTCACTTTATTGGTGATGAGTGGCATGGTAAGATTACAACCTTGTAATGTTATGTGTTTTTTTTTTCTTTAACTAATTTGTGCCTGATTTTCTTCTTAGAAGCTCAGTAATGTAATCTAAATACCGAAAATGTAAACGTGATACAAAAATTAATTGAAGTGAAGGGAAGCGCAGCTGGAAAGCAAGAAACTCTTTAGCGCGCAATCCCCGCAACGATAGTATTAGAGAGTATGGACTCTAAAATAATAGACAATTGATTTTATTTAAAAAAACTGTTAATCTGTATCTTGTGGAAAGAGGACGTGTTGCTACGCCGTCGCTCAGAATGTATCATTACATTTAATGAAAACTGATATTTTAGTGATAAAACCGAGTGAAGTATGTGTAAGAGTTGCCAAACATTTATGTATACAAATTTTCTGTAAGTGAAGAATAGAAATATCTTGTTTTTCGAAAAGGTGGTTAACTCCACTGTCGTCGCCGTCTATCAATTGAAAGAATTGTAAGAGTGTACAAAGTTCGCTGAAATACAGGAAAAGAAGTGCATTCTCTACTGTTTTCATTCAATAAGTAACAACCTCTCATAATTTCTTAGTTACAATAACTGGCTTATGTTCTTGTACAATAGTATGGTGCTCAACTCCACTGACCAATTTTGATGCAGCAGGACTGCACAAAGGCGGGAATTTAAGGAGATGGGACCTGGATTAACTGAAAGAACCAGAGGTTGTACAGAGTTTCAGGTAGAGCATAAGGGAACAATTGACAGGAATTGGGGAAAGAAATACAGTAGAAGAAGAATGGGTAGCCTTGAAATAGTGAAGGCAGCAGAGGATCAAATAGGTAAAAAGATGAGGGCTAGTAGAAATCCTTGGGTAACAGAATAGATACTGAATTTAATTGATGAAAGGAGAGACTATAAAAATGCAGTAAATTAATCAGGTAAAAAGGAATACAAAGGTCTCAAAAATATCGACAGGAAGTACAAAATGGGTAAGTAGGGAGGGCTAGAGGACAAATGTAAGGATGTATAGGCTTTTCTCACGAGGGGTAAGATAAATACTGCCTACAGGAAAATTAAAGAGGCCTTTGGGGAAAGGAGAACCACTTGCATGAATATCAAGAGCTTTGATGGAAACCCAGTTCTATGCAAAGACGGGTAAGCAGAAAGGAGGAAGGAGTATATAGAGGGTCTATACAAGCACGATGTACTTGAGGACAATATTATGAAAATGGAAGAGGATATAGATGAAGATGAAATGGGAGATATGATATTGCGTGAAGAGTTTGACAGAGCACTGAAAGACCTGAGTCGAAACAAGGCCCCCGGAGTAGACAACACTCGATCAGAACTACTGACAGCCTTGGGAGAGCCAGTCCTGACAAAACACTACCATCTGGTGAGCAAGATGTATGAGACAGGCGAAATACCCTCACACTTCAAGAAGAATATAATAAGCCCATTCCCAAAGAAAGCAGGTGTTGACAGATGTGAAAATTACCGAACTATCAGTTTAATAAGTCACAGCTGCATAATACTAACGCGAATTCTTTAGAGACGAATGGAAAAACTGGTAAAGCCGACCTCGGGGAAGATCAGTTTGGATTCCGTAGAAATGTTGGAACACGTGACGCAACGCTGACTCTACGACTTATCTTAGAAGAAAGATTAAGGAAAGTAAACCTACGTTTCTAGCATTTGAAGACTTGGAGAAAGCTTTTGACAATGTTGACTGGAATACTCTCTTTCAAATTCTAAAGGTGGCACGGGTAAAATACAGGGAGCAAAAGGCTATTTACAATTTGTACAGAAACCAGTTGGCAGTTATAAGAGTCGAGGGACATGAAAGGGAAGCAGTGGTAGGGAAGCGAGTGAGACAGGGTTGTAGCCTATCCCCGATGTTATTAAATCTGTATATTGAGCAAGCAATAAACGAAACAAAAGAAAAGTTTGGAGTAGGTGATAAATTCCATGGAGAAGAAATAAAATCTTTGAGGTCCGCCGATGACATTGTAATTCTGTCAGAGACAGCAAAGGACTTGGAAGAGCAGTTGAACGGAATGGACAGTGTCTTGAATGGAGGATATAAGATGAACATCAACAAAAGCAAAACGAGGATAATGGAATGTAGTCGAATTAAGTCGGGTGATGCTGAGGGAATTAGATTAGGAAATGAGACACTTAAAGTGGTATTTTGTAGGTAGACATTTAGTAGCATAGTATAATTTCAGGTATTGTTATAGTCAGTATTAGCTTAAAAAAAAAGCAGTGAGGCACACATAAAATTACAACCTGATGATCGGATTTTTAAATCTCGAAACCAGTCGTAGTTTAAAAAAGCACTAGAGCAACTGAAGCCGATCTCTGTAAATTAATTACTCGATTTTACCACTTCTAGCGTTCTAGATGTACTGGGTGATCAAAAATTCAGTATAAAATTGAAAACTGAATAAATCACGAAATAATGTCGATAGAGAGATACAAATTGACACACACGCTTGGAATAACATGGGGTTTTATTAGAACCAAACAAATAGAAAAGTTCAAAAAATGTCCGACAGATGGCGCTTCATCTGATCAGAATAGCAATAATTAGCAAAAGAAAGTACCACAAAACAAAGATGATGTTCTTTACAGGAAATGCTCAATTTGTCCACCATCATTCCTCAACAATAGCTGTAGTCGAGTAATAATGTTGTGAACAGCACTGTAAAGAATGTCCGGAGTTATGGTGAGCCATTGGCGTCGGATGTTGTCTTTCAGCATCCCTAGAGATGTCGATCGATCACGATACACTTGCGACTTCAGGTAGCCCCAAAGCCAATAATCACACGGACTGAGGTCTGGGGACCTGGGAGGCCAAGCATGACGAAAGTGGCGGCTGAGCACACGATCATCACCAAACGACGCGCGCAAGAGATCTTTCACGCGTCTACCAATATGGGGTGGAGCGCCACCCTGTATAAACATCGTACGTTCCAGCAGGTGTTTATCAGCCAGGCTGGGGATGATACGATTCTATAACATATCGGCGTACCTCTCACCCATCACGGTAGCGGTTACAAAATCAGAATCACGCTTTTCCTCGAAGAAAAATGGTCCGATAACGGTAGATGTGGTAAATCCAACCCATACCGTGACTTTCTCGTCGTGCTATGGAGTTTCCACGACAGTTCTAGGATTTTCGATAGCCCAGATTCTGCAGTTGTCGGCATTGACAGACCCTAGGAGCGTGAAATGAGTTTCGTCGGTCCACAACACGTTACTCAACCAGTTGTCATCTTCTTCCATGTTTCTAAACGTCCTCACCTCATATGCCCTCCGCTTCACTAAATCGCCAGGTAACAGTTCATGATGCCGATGGATTTTGTACGGATAGCATCGGAGGGTACACCTCAGTGCCGACCAAACAGAAGTGTACGGAATGCCGGTGCGATGTGCAACTGCACGAGCGCTGACTTCCCCGTGCATAGACGAACCCGCTACAGTCTCCATTTCTTCCTGAACTGTCTCAGCAGCATTACGCCTTGTGCTCGGTCGGCCACTACAGGGTCTATCGTCTAAACAGCCCGTGGCTTCGAACTTCGAAATCATCCTCGCCACAGCTGCATTTGTCAACGGACCTTTACCCGTTCGAGTCCCCTTCCTATGGCGATAGGATCGTAACGCTGAACTAGCACATTCCCCATTCCGATAATACAGCTTCACTAAATGCGCCTTTTCAGGTAACGTCAACATGTTCCGACTGCTGGCGCATCTGATTCTCTCTCTCATTGCATCTCCTTTTATACACGATTGCCATGCGCAGTCACTGACGTTTTGCTGTTCAGCGCCATCTGTCGGACATTTTGGGAACTTTTTTTTGGTTCTAATAAAACTCCATGTCATTCCAAGCATGTGTGTCCATTTGTACCTCCCTATCTACATTATTCCGTGGTTTATTAAGTTTTCAAATTTATACTGACTTTTTGATCACCCGATACATCATACGCGAACAGTAACTTTGTAATACATCTCTGAAAACCAAGTACAGTACAGCTCAAGGACTAATACGACATCCGTACATGGTATAATCACAGCGGTGGCCGTGCGATTCTAGGCGCTTCACTCCCGAACGGCGTGACTGCTACGGTCGCAGGTTCGAATCGTGCCTCGGGCATGGATGTGTGTGATCTCCTTAGGTTAGTTAGGTTTAAGTAGTTCTATGTTCTGGGGGACTGATGTCATCAGATGTTAAGTCCCATAGCGCTCAGAGCCATTTTTTTCAGGTGACGTCAACACGCTGCGACTGCTGGCGCATCTGATTCTCTCTCTCATTACAGTTCCTTTTATACACGATTGCCATGCCCAGTCACTGACGTTTTGCTGTCCAGCGCCATCTGTCGGACATTTTGGGGACTTTTTTCGGTTCTAATAAAACCCCATGTCATTCCGAGCAAGTGTGTCAATTTGTACCTCTCTATCTACTTTATTCCGTGACTTATTGAGTTTTCAAATTTATACTGACTTTTTGATCACGCGGTATATAAAACTCAACCAACGAAACGCCCTGCGTGATTGAAAAGCTGTTTAATGAGGACAAAATTACGTTTCGTAGGTGTACTTTTAATTCGCTTTACTGACGAGGTTGTTTGGCTGTGTAAGATGTTGACCCGTGTCGCAGCGAGCACCTGCTTCGGCGTTCCCGCTGTGACGGGCCACGGTGACCAGTCCCGAGCCGTCCTGGGCGTCTTCTGGCGATCGATGAAGGTGCCCCAGCCTGCGGCCTGCCCAGCCGTGCCCCGGGAGCGACCGGCGAACTCCACGTCTCCAGGCGGCGTCGACACACTCGGGGTAACAACGCACACCGTCGCGGCTCAGTAAGCCCCGAACACGCTGAACACAAGCCGGTGCTCGACGTGCGCTGAAAGGATTCGAGGCCGAACACCACAGGTGGAGCCGACTAAACTGCAGACAACAGCGAAGCGTGACCGGCGTCTCCAGTGACGTGGCAAAAGTAGTGGGAATAGCGGTATGCACACACACGGATGGCAGTAGCATCGCTTACACAAGGTATAAAAGAACACAGCTGTAATTTGTACACAGGCGATTCATACGAGGTGCGACAATAATGAGACTGATGTGAAAAAACAAATGTTGCTTACCGTTTTTCACTACTGGACATTTTAATTGCTACGCCACAAAGATGACGTGCTACAGACGCGAAATTTAACCAACAGGAAGAAGATGCTGTCATATGCAAATTAGACAGGACCCACACCATTACAGACCCTCCCCCAGCTTGAACAGTCCCCTGCAGGGACCATAGATTCATGAGGTTGTCTGCATACCCATCCAAGTCCATCCGCTCGATACAATTTGAAACGAGACTCGTCCGACCAGGCAACATGTTTCCTGTCATCAACAGTCCAACGTCCCTGTTGATGGGCCCAGGCGAGGCGTAAAGCTTTCTGTCGTGCGGTCATCAAGGGTACACAGGTGGGCCTTCGGCTGCAAAACCCCATATCGATTATGTTTCGTTGAATGCTTCGCACGCTCACAGTTCTTGATGGCCATCACTGAAATCTGCAGCAATTAGTAGAAGGGTTGCACTTTTGTTACGTTGAACGATTCTCTTCGGTCGTCACTTTTCCCCTCCTAGCAGGATCACATTCCGGCTGCAGCGATGTTGAAGATTTTATGTTTTACCGGACGTGCACGGTACACTCGTGAAATGGCCGTTTTTAGAAAATCCCCACTTCATCTCTACCTCGGAAATGCTATGTCCGAACGCTCGTGCGCAGACTAACACACAACGTTCAAACTCAAACTCACTTAAATTTTGACAACCTGCGATTGTAGCAGCAGTAATCGATATAACAACTGCGCCACACAATTGTGGTCTATGTGTTTATATATCTCTGTACTTGAATACGGATGCCTACATTGATTTCTTTGGCGCTTCAGTGTAGAAAGGGGTTTTCAGTGGAAGTCATGCAGCGTAGTCCGAACGGGCGGAACTTCACTTTTGCGGTAAAAGGGCCACCTACATGTCGTCCAAATTGTTTTCACTAAGCAGCAGAATTTTGTCTTGGAAGCCCTTATATATCCACCATACTGTCCCGATCTCTCCTCGTGCGATTTCCGCATTTTTGGAGCCTGAAGAGAAACATTCAAGGAAGACATTTATCATTTTTTTTCTTTTTTATTAGAGGAAGAGGAGCACGCCTGGTTAGAATCATGGTTCCGTAGGCAGCGGCAAACATTTTTCCATGAAGACATCAACCGTTTTGTCTTACAGTGAGATAAATGTATTAATACAATACAGGCCATTAAAATTGCTACACCACGAAGATGACGTGCCACAGACGCGAAATTTAACCGACAGGAAGAAGATGCTGTCATATGCAAATGATTAGCTTCTCAGAGCATTCACACAAGGTTGACGGCGGTGGCGTCACCTACAACGTGCTGACATGAGGAAAGTTTCCAACCGGATTTCTCATACACAAACAGCAGTTGACCGGCGTTGCCTGTTGAAACATTATTGTGATGCCTCGTGTAAGGAGGAGGAATGCGTACCTGCACGTTTCCGACTTTGATAAAGGTCGCCTATCGCGATTGCGATTTTGCGTATCGCGACATTGCTCCTCGCGTTGGTCGAGATCCAATGACTGTTAGGAGAACATGGAATCGGTGGGTTCAGGATGGTAATACGGAAAGCCGTGTTGGATCCCAACCGCCTTGTACCACTAGCAGTCGAGATGACAGGCATCTTATCCGCATGGCTGTAACTGATCGTGCAACCACGTCTCGATCCCTGAGTCAACAGATGGAGACGTTTGCAAGACAACAACCATCTGCACGAACAGTTCGACGACGTTTGCAGCAGCATGGACTATCAGCTCGGAGACCACGGCTGCGGTTACCCTCGACGCTGCGTCACAGCGCCTGCGATGGTGTACTCAACGACGAACCTGGGTGCAAAATGGCAAAACGCCATTTTTTGGATGAATCCAGGTTCTGTTTACAGCATCATGATGGTCGCATCCGTGTTTGGTGACATCGCGGTGATCGCACATTGGAAGCGTGTATTCGTCATCGCCATATTGGCGTATCACCCGGCGTGATGGTATGGGGTGCCATTGGTTACACGTCTCGGTCACCTCTTGTTCGCATTGACGGGACTTTTAACAGTGGACGTTACATTTCAGATGTGTTACGACACGCATTTCAGCATGATAATGAACGACCGCATGTTGGAGGTCCTGTACGGGCCTTTCTGGATACAGAAAATGTTCGACTACTGCCCTGGCCAGAACATTCCCCAGATCTGTCAGCAAATAAAACGTCTGGTCAATGGTGTCCGAGTAACTGGCTCGTCACAATACGCCACTTATTACTCTTGATGAACTGTGGTATCGTGTTGAAGCTGCATGGGCAGCTGTACCTGTACACGCCATCTGTTAGACTCAATACCCACGCGTATCAAGGCCGTTATTACGGCCAGAGGTGGTTGTTCTGGGTACTGATTTCTCAGGGTCTATGAACCCAAATTACGTGAAAATGTAAACACATGTCAGTTCTAGTATAATACATTTGTCCAAAGAATACCCGTTTATCATCTGCATTTCTACTTGGTGTAGCAATTTTAATGGCCAGTAGTGTAGTCCAGTTTAGTGTTGTCTACTTCAGAGTAGTTCCCTTCTGATTGCACACACTTTTCCAGCGCTTCATTTCTGAAACTCATTTTCTGTGATATCCTCCAAGACCCTCGTCACAGCTTTTTGTTGGACATCTTGTGTTGTTTAAATATGGTGCCCCTTGACCACCGTTTTGACTCTTGGAAATAGAAAAAAACTCGCTCGGAGCGATGTCTGGTGAATAAGGTGGCAGTGGTATTACTGAAATTTGTTTTGAGCTTAAAAATTGCTGTACTGACTGAGCAATATGGGATGGCCCATTACCGTGATGCAGAATCGAATTATGAGCCATTATAGGACGGACACGAACTCTTTTACGAAGTCTTTCTAACATTTCTTTGTAGTAATATTGGTTAAATGTTTGTCCATGAGGCACCCACTGTTTATGAACAATTCCCTAGGAATCAAAGAAGGACACAATTATGCATTTCACTTTTGACTTTGACATGCGAGCTGTCTTTTGCTGTTGGTGATCCCTTTGAGCACCATTGCGAACTTTGGCGTTGTGTCTCTGGATCGTACTGAAAAAAAAAAAAAAAACAACTTTCATCACCAGTGATAGCACGGCGCGAATTCTGATTTCCAGTTGCTCTAACAGATCGGATGACACATTTGTTTTATAAGCGATCTCCTTTACAGATGAAGCACGTCTTCCCAAAATTCTACCAATGAACCGAAGACGACTATCCGCCTTCCCCACATCGGCCATTACATGCTTGTCCCACTTCATATCGCTCTGCAATGTTCCGTCCGAATGTTTAATCGACGTGACTGTGTCAAGCGCTACAGTACTAATGGTGTATTCAAACATTACAGGATTCTTTTTCCTATTCATCTGCATTAATTTACATTCATCTATATTTAGAGTTAGCTGTCATTCTTTACACCAATCAAAAATCCTGTCCAACTCATCTTGTATCCTCATACAGTCACTCAACAACGACACCTTTCTGTACACCACACCATCATCAGCAAACAGCCGCACATTGCTATCCACCCTATCCAAAAGATCATTTATGTAGATAATAAACAACAGCGGACCTACCACACTTCCCTAGGGCACTCCAGATGTTACCCTCACCTCCGATGAACACTCACCATCGAGAACAACGTACTCGGATCTATTACTTAAGAAGTCTTCGAGCCACTCACATACCTGGGAACCAATTCCATATGCTCGTACCTTAGTTAGGAGTCTGCAGCGGGGCGCCGAATCATCTGTTAGGAGAGTGTTCCAAAACCTGGCACTAACGGTCTATGGCACCAGACGACCGACGCAGGTGCCATTCCTAACAGCACCACATCGCCCGCTGCGTCTCTCCTGTGCTCGTGACCATATGGGTTTGACCCTAGACAGCTGGAAAGCCGTGCATAGTCAAATGAGTCTCTATTTCAGTTGGTAAGAGCTGATGGTAGGTTTGGATTGTGACACGGACCTCACGAAGCCATGGACCCAACTTGTCAATAGGGTACTGTGCCAGCAGGTGATGGCTCCACAGCGAAGTTGTGGGCTGTGCTTACATGGATTTAACTGGGTCCTCTGGTCCAGTTGACTGCAAATAGTTCTTTTCGGCTACTTGGAGACTATTTGCAGCCAGACAACGATGGAATTTTTATGGATGACAATGTGTCATGTCACAGGGCCACAACTGTTCGCGACTGGTTTGAAGAACATTCTGGACATAGAATGAAGTCTTTCACGGCAGGTGAAGGGATCACATGTTTAGCGGACATTTTCCCTAGTGATATTTTGGCATTATTCAGATTGACGGGGTGGCTATGGGAAGTCCTCTTAGTCCAAACGGTGGCTAACTTGTTCATGGAGAACTTTGAACAACGTGCGCTGCAAACAGCTAGAAAAAGACCTGCCAGTTGGTATCGTTGTGTAGACGATACATTTGTTATACGGACCCATGGAGAAGAGGAACTGGATGCCTTCCTGTTACATCTGAATAGTATTAATCCAAGAATTCAATTCACTATGGAAAAGGAAATCGATGGTCACCTGAACTTCTTAGATGTGACTGTAATCAAACGGGAGGACGGTTCATTTGGTCATAATGTTTTCAGAAAAGACGCACACACTGATCGTTATCTGCAGAAAGATTCTAACCACCACCCAAGACATAAAAGAGGTGTCATTAAAACATTAATAGACAGGGCGCACAAAAGTATGTGAACCAGCTCATTTAGATGATGAGATTGAACATCTTAGAGCGACCTTCAAGAAGAATGGGTATTCCAACAGAGAGAGAGAGACAGATCGTGCACTACGCCCTAGACTGACAACCAGGACGGACGAGGATCGATACCAACCCAAGGGGAAAGTGTTCTTACCACTCATCAGTAAGGTCACTGATCGTAATGGAAAAATTTTAAGCAAGTGCGATGTGGAAACTGTTCTCAGACCCACCACTAAAATAAAAGAATGTTTAAAATCCGCAAAATATAAGCGACATCCTCTAGCTACACCAGGCGTCCATAAAATTCCGTGCAGTTGTGGAAAGGTCTATACAGGCACAACAAAAAGAAGCGTCAAAACCCGTCTGGGTGAACACAGAAGGAACTGCCGCCTCGGACATATTGATAAATCGACTGTAGCGGAAAATGGGTTTCGGGGAGGTGATCATGAAATAAAGTTTAGTGAGACGACCGTCATAGCAAAGACGTCGCATTAGTATGCGCGAATGTACAGAGATGCCATTGAGATTGGCAAACACTGCAACAATGTTAATTGAAAAGATGAAGGCATTAAGCTGGATAAGATATGGGTGTCAACATTGCAGCAACAGCGTGACAATCGATTAGTTTCAATTGAGAAAGTTGGCAATATCAGAGATTACAGCACAGCCGACGTCACGTGACTGACAGCAGCGGCCTCTGGATGGCCTATATATACGGCGCTCACTAGTGCTCACGTAATTAAGCTGTAGAGCAGCGTACTAAGCTGCTGCCAGCCCGCCCCCCTTCGGGGGGAATTGAAAATCAATAAAGGGGGGGAAAAAAGTGCTCTCGTGGCAGTTCGCTGATTGTCCTTGGAGGATGCCTTCCGCGGTCTAAGGCGAAACGTCAGGGGAGAGTCTTAGCAGAGCCTTTGGCTGCGTTCACACTGCTGGCCGTGCCGAGCCGGGATGACACGTACTGGCTGTCTCGTGCCTAGCCAGCTCAGGCCGACGTGTGGTGCATTCACCTTGCGCGCCGGGCCGAGCCGGGACGGCGAAATGGGGGGAAAATCCACTTCTACGATTTTCATGTTTTTAAAAATTCTTAGCGGTATATAAGACTTCGCCACATCGTTTTATGAACTTATTTTTTCCTTAAAAGCGTCTCTTACGTCGTGAAAAAAGAAAAAGTCTACTTTTCGTTTCGCGTGATTTCTTAGCTTCGTAACGCTTCCCAATCGATTTTGAAGAAAGTATGCGGCTAAAAAATCTGATTTTTCTTCACGTGGTAGTGTAGCATCTTAGCTTCATATTGAATCATTTATCTTTCCATATTTCTTAACAGTCATTGTGAAATGATGCTATTTGTCAAAGTTGTGCACTTGATTTACAAATCTTGTAGTGAAAAAGTTATGTAGCGGGTAGCTTACTGTTAGATCCGTTTTAGACCATACATTGTTGGGAATGGAATGTAGCTAAAAGTACCAAAAAGTTTTTGAAATGACAATGACACTGATAGCTGTCGCTGGTCACAAGTAATGCGAGCTATTCAGTGGCGTCAGTGCCGCGTCCGGAAGCCACGGAGATCCCGCGGTTACAGCTTGGTTTAGTACATGTACAGGTAGAAGTGTCAATGACATACATCTACATCTACATCTACATGACTACTCTGCAATTCACATTTAAGTGCTTGGCAGAGGGTTCATCGAACCGCAATCATACTATCTCTCTACTATTCCACTCCCGAACAGCGAGCGGGAAAAACGAACACCTAAACCTTTCTGTTCGAGCTCTGATTTCTCTTATTTTATTTTGATGATCATTCCTACCTATGTAGGTTGGGCTCAACAAAATATTTTCGCATTCGGAAGAGAAAGTTGGTGACTGAAATTTCGTAAAAAGGTCTCGCCGCGACGAAAAACGTCTATGCTGTAATGACTTCCATCCCAACTCGTGTATCATATCTGCCACACTCTCTCCCCTATAACGCGATAATACCAAACGAGCTGCCCTTTTTTGCACCCTTTCGATGTCCTCCGTCAATCCCGCCTGGTAAGGATCCCACACCGCGCAGCAATATTCTAACAGAGGACGAACGAGTGTAGTGTAAGCTGTCTCTTTAGTGGACTTGTTGCATCTGCTAAGTGTCCTGCCAATGAAACGCAACCTTTGCCTCGCCTTCCCGACAATATTATCTATGTGGTCCTTCCAACTGAAGTTGTTCGTAATTTTAACACCCAGGTACTTAGTTGAATTGACAGCCTTGAGAATTGTACTATTTATCGAGTAATCGAATTCCAACGGATTTCTTTTGGAACTCATGTGGATCATCTCACACTTTTCGTTATTTAGCGTCAACTGCCACCTGACACACCATACAGCAATCTTTTCTAAATCGCTTTGCAGCTGATACTGGTCTTCGGATGACCTTACTAGACGGTAAATTACAGCATCATATGCGAACAGTCTAAGAGAACTGCTCAGATTGTCACCCAGGTCATTTATGTAGATCAGGAACAGTAGAGGTCCCAGGACGCTTCCCTGGGGAACACCTGATATCACAGACATAGGTCTGATAAAATTTGGTGTAAAACTAATCCCAAAACAAACTGAAGATTTGTGATACGTTTACTGCAGAAACTGAAGCGCAATTCTGTAGTCTCGTTGTCTACTTTGACAGAAAAAAGAATGGAGAGTTAATGAAACTACTGTAGATCGACACAGTTGTGCGTTTCATTGTTCTTCATTGTTTTTCTTTCTTCCTTGGCGGGCTGCGCTGCACTGTCAAGGTAATCCCCACTCTTTGGCTAAATAGCTGTTAGTTGCCGAAGGCCAAATAAATAAATTAAAAATATCCCCACCCTTCGACAGCTGAAAAGCAAGTCAGTAGAAAACGCAACTGGAGTCAACAGTTGCTCGCGCTCGCCTTTAGCTAGTCTGTGCTGTCGTGTAGAACAATGTCTTCACTCTTTTATTGATATTGTTTTGACTTTGCAGTAACTCGTTGAATTTTGAAATACATAAGAACTAGGAGGTTATGGATTCATCCCATAAATAGCGACAGACATTTAGGAGAGTTTTTTTTCTTTACATGAAGAACTTAAAAACTACCCTGAAAAGTTTTATTCATATTACAGAATGAATCATAATACATTTCAGTATGTGCTGCAGAACATTTAAGACAAAATTTCGAAACGGAACAAATTTTCGCAGAATTATAACAGCAGGAGAAAAATTGTGTATAACGATAAGGTAAGATTCGTTAGTACACACTTTTTGGTTTGCAGTAGAACTTTGTGCAGCATTCACTACCTCCAATTAATTGTAGTCATGCTTTTGTATTTTAAATTTCACAAACGCTTACCTCTGAGGGGAAGAGAGTTTGTGGGACTCCTGAGAATTAGCTTCGTCATTTTGGGTAATGTCTTGCTGTGCCTTCAGCGAAGAATCGCAGAAACACTCCTTCAGAATTTTCCAACTATTTTTCTTTTTTTTTCTCTCTTCATGATGCAGCGATTGGCAGTGGTGACGGTTCATCATGTGGAGCCACTGATGACCTCACAGAATTCTTTTAATTACCTTTAAAGATAGACAGATTGATAGGCGAAGAGTTTTGAGATAATGCCCTTAGACTCAGTGGTTCTATTTCCACTGGTAAGGAACTGTGCATAGCTCTTGGAACTTAGGAAAATCATATGACAGAACAAAGCTCGAGTGGAATTGCATTTTAATATACTATTCCCTGGATCATACGACTTTATTGTGCCAAGTTATACAAGTTATTCTCTGTAACTGTGTCTCAGGTCTTTGCATTTCTATTTGATTATTTTAATGGAAAGAATATAGAAGGGTGGAAGAAAATGTCTCTGATTATTTATTGTTGTATAACTATGAAATGACATGGACTAAGTAAATATCTACTGTGCAAACAAAACTGTAAAAAACTTCGCCCAACACTACACTTGAGTAACACATTTTACGATTTTTTTCTCAGGTATCTGTCCACTGGCATCTCCTTTCATGCACTAGCGTCGTTATTCCGATTAGGAGTGTCCAGCGTATCAGTGGTGGTGAAAGACGTTTGTATGGCCATATGGGAATCACTTGCTCCCATTCATTTACCAACGCCAACTGTTTATCGATTTAAAGAAATTGCCAGTGAAATGCATACGAGATGGGGATTTCCAAACTGTGTTGGATGTATAGACGGGAAGCACATACGTGTCCAATGTCCTAAACTTTCTGGCAGCATGTTTTACAATTACAAACAGTATTATCCGATTGTACTCCAAGCAGTTGCTGATGCAAATTACAAATTTATAGCTGTAGATGTTGGTGCCTACGGTAAACAGTCTGATGCAGGCGTGTTTAAAGAAAGTATGTTATATAAGAAACTTACAAATCGGGAGCTGTTATTACCGCCAGCAACAAGACTTGAAGGAATGTGTCAGGACCTACCGTACGTCATTTTGGGAGATGAAGCACCCCTTATTAGAGAGAATTTGATGAGACCTTTTCCTCGCAGAAATTTGAACAACGAGAAGATTCTATACAATGATATGCATTCCAGAGCAAGAAAAGTTGTTGAATGTGCATTTGGTATCATGACCAATAAATGGAGACTACTGAGGAAGGAAATTGAAACATCCGTTGACGTAGCTAATCACATAGTCAAGTGCATTTGTCTACTTCATAAAATTGTCATTGACAGAGAAGGATGCAATGTTGAAGCTGAAAAGTTTTGTAACAATAATGATATGCAGACAGCTGGTGCCACATTCAACAGAAATTCCACATTACGTTCGAAAACTGTCAGGAACACTTTTGTTGAATATTTTGTTAAAAATGCAACTTAAAATAATTAAAAAACCATTCAAAAATAAATTTTGGAATTGAAAGTACTTAGCTATTTACTGTATTTTTGTGTATCTCATTTCACTGTAAATAAAACAAATAAAATTATAAAGTAAAATAATTTATAATTGTGCGTACTATCTGAAACACACTCCTTGGTTACTTCGTTCCATGATCTGGAAACTGCATCATTACTGTCATACTACCCGAATTTCTGATACCAAATTGATGGACACAAGTTAATGTCACGTATATGTTATTCTCCATTCATTAAAGTAAGAACATGGCAAAAAGATGTCACAGACAACAGCTTTAGTAACGTGCCAGAGCATGATTTTACAATGCATTGTCATCTGGTAGGGACACATTTCCGTCCCTCAGTGACACTCATACATGCCTCCGTTTACACGTATGGCATCTACATCCATACTCCGCAAGCCACCTGACGGTGTGTGGCGGAGGGTACCCTGAGTACCTCTATCGGTTCTCCCTTCTATTCCAGTCTCGTATTGGTCGTGGAAAGAAGGATCGTCGGTATGCTTTTGTGTGGGCTCTAATCTCTCTGATTTTATGCTCATGGTCTCTTCGCGAGATATACGTAGGAGGGAGCAATGTACTGCTTGACTCCTCGGTGAAAGTATGTTCTCGAAACTTTAACAAAAACCCGTACCGAGCTACTGAGTGTCTCTCCTGCAGAGTCTTCCACTGGAGTTCATCTATCATCTCCGTAACGCTTTCGCGATTACTAAATGATCCTGTAAAGAAGCGTGCTGCTCTCCGTTGGATCTTCTCTATCTCTTCTATCAACCCTATCTGGTACGGATCCCACACTGCTGAGCAGTATTCAAGCAGTGGGCGAACAAGCGTACTGTAACCTACTTCCTTTGTTTTCGGATTGCATTTCCTTAGGATTCTTCCAATGAATCTCAATCTGGCACCTGCTTTACCGACGATCAACTATATATGATCATTCCATTTTAAATCACTCCTAATGCGTACTCCCAGATAATTTATGGAATTAACTGCTTCCAATTGCTGACCTGCTATACTGTAGCTAAATGATAAAGGAATTTCTTTCTGTGTATTCGCAGCACATTACACTTGCCTACATTGAGATTCAATTGTCATTCCCTGCACCATGCGTCAATTCGCTGCAGATCCTCCTGCATTTCAGAACAATTTCCCATTTTTACAATCTCTCGATATACTACAGCATCATCCGCAAAAAGCCTCAGTGAACTTCCGATGTCACCCACAAGGTCATTTATGTATATTGCGAATAGCAACAGTCCTACGACACTCCCTTGCGGCACACCTGAAATCACTCTTACTTCGGAAGACTTCTATCCATTGAGAATGACAAGCTGCGTTCTGTTATCTAGGAACTCCTCAATCCAATCACACAATTGGTCTGATAGTCCATATGCTCTTACTTTGTTCATTAAACGACTGTGGGGAACTGTGTCGAACGCCTTGCGGAAGTCAAGAAACACGACATCTACCTGTGAACCCGTGTCTATGGCCCTCTGAGTCTCGTGGACGAATAGCGCGAGCTGGGTTTCACACGACCGTCTTTTTCGAAACCCATGCTGATTCCTACAGAGTAGATTTCTAGTCTCCAGAAAAAGTCATTATACTCGAAAATAAATGCGTAAATGCGAACTATTCAGTGGCGGCAATGCCGCAATCGCTGGCAAGCTATTGTTGTAGATTAAATAAATGAAATAATAGTAACTTCGCAAGTATCATTATAATAAACGTAGCTTTCCTCACTGATTGTGAAATGTGAGGTAACATCTTAAAATAAAGGACGTGTGCAGTCACACTTGTGATGAAAGCAGAAGGGAGACGTGTGATGCGTGTACTGCAGAAGCTGTGGTGCTGCTCCACAGGCTCGTGCCTGCGGTCGGCTCGCGCCGGCAATATTAAACACTCGGGATGTGGCCCGGCTCGGCTCCGGGAGGCTCACGCCGTCTCGGCGCGGCCCGGCCGCCAGTGTGAACGTAGCCTACGTACAGACCACGGCATCTCAGCCCGGAAATGTTAAGTGGTAACATTCTGGAAAGTTCGAGCGAACGATTTGGCCACACAGATCGCCCGACAAGAAACGCGACTAACATTTACGGCACATAATCGTGCACAAAATCCTGCACCGGCAACACTTTACAAATTAAGAATGGGTATAGTGTCAGAATGACTCAATATTTCTGCAGGGGACTCTGTGCGACTTGTAGAGTCCATGCCACGTGGAACTGCTCCACTACATCGGGCAAAAGGAAGTCTGACAGGACATTAGGAGGCATCCCATGACTTCTGTCACCTAAGTGTATGAGGGAAGGTACCCCCCTACACGGTGAACCGGTCGGTTCCAACTACCAACACGTAGATAAAAGTCAGAGTGAGTTGGCTTCCTGTAAATGACATGTCCCATCCTACTATCAATCTTCGTCCTGACAGCAGGTTAAAGGAGGAAAGGTGACCATCTGAAAAGACACGGAGGTTTCAATGTCGTCTTCTCCAGGGCACGTACCTCGAAATCTCCCATAAACAGATCGGCAATAACAGGTGACACCAACCCACCAACGCGACTCCATCTGTCTGCCCCGGCATCTATCGCACCATGGAATATAACAACAGGGAGATTCTGGCATGCACTTCTCGCTGTTGGGATGGAGTTATCAACTACGAAACTGAAATTAAATCAGCAAGTGACTTCATAAATACACTCCTGGAAATTGAAATAAGAACACCGTGAATTCATTGTCCCAGGAAGGGGAAACTTTATTGACACATTCCTGGGGTCCAGATACATCACATGATCATACTGACAGAACCACACGCACATAGACACAGGCAACAGAGCATGCACAATGTCGGCACTAGTACAGTGTATATCCACCTTTCGCAGCAATGCAGGCTGCTATTCTCCCATGGAGACGATCGTAGAGATGCTGGATGTAGTCCTGTGGAACGGCTTGCCATGCCATTTCCACCTGGCGCCTCAGTTGGACCAGCGTTCGTGCTGGACGTGCAGACCGCGTGAGACGACGCTTCATCCAGTCCCAAACATGCTCAATGGGGGACAGATATGGAGATCTTGCTGGCCAGGGTAGTTGACTTACACCTTCTAGAGCACGTTGGGTGGCACGGGATACATGCGGACGTGCATTGTCCTGTTGGAACAGCAAGTTCCCTTGTCGGTCTAGGAATGGTAGAACTATGGGTTCGATGACGGTTTGGATGTACCGTGCACTATTCAGTGTCCCCTCGACGATCACCAGAGATGTACGGCCAGTGTAGGAGATCGCTCCCCACACCATGATGCCGGGTGTTGGCCCTGTGTGCCTCGGTCCTATGCAGTCCTGATTGTGGCGCTCACCTGCACGCTGCCAAACACGCATACGACCATCATTGGCACCAAGGCAGAAGCGACTCTCATCGCTGAAGACGACACGTCTCCATTCGTCCCTCCATTCACGCCTGTCGCGACACCACTGGGGGCGGGCTGCACGATGTTGGGGCGTGAGCGGAAGACGGCCTAACGGTGTGCGGGACCGTAGCCCAGCTTCATGGAGACGGTTGCGAATGGTCCTCGCCGATACCCCAGGAGCAACAGTGTCCCTAATTTGCTGGGAAGTGGCGGTGCGGTACCCTACGGCACTGCGTAGGATCCTACGGTCTTGGCATGCATCCGTGCGTCGCTGCAGTCCGGTCCCAGGTCAACGGGCACGTGCACCTTCCGCCGACCACTGGCGACAACATCGATGTACTGTGGAGACCTCACGCCCCACGTGTTGACCAATTCGGCGGTACGTCCACCCGGCCTCCCGCATGCCCACTATACGCCCTCGCTCAAAGTCCGTCAACTGCACATACGGTTCACGTCCACGCTGTCGCGGCATGCTACCAGTGTTAAAGACTGCGATGGAGCTCCGTATGCCAAACTGGCTGACACTGACGGTGGTGGTGCACAAATGCTGCGCAGCTAGCACCATTCGACGGCCAACACCGCGGTTCCTGGTGTGTCCGCTGTGCCGTGCGTGTGATCATTGATTGTACAGCCCTCTCGCAGTGTCCGGAGCAAGTATGGTGGGTCTGACACACCGGTGTCAATGTGTTCTTTTTTCCATTTCCAGGAGTGTAGATGGAGTATTGAGATTATTGCTTAAATGCTTCTTACACTCCTGATTTCTGTCTCTGGTCGAGCAAATGAGCGATAGAGGTAATGCCGCCTCAACCTCCGTCATAAACATTCACTCTTTACAACTTCTGACATTGATCATCTTTAGTCGTGTTGTGGTTTACAGCGAGCGTAAGTACGAGTGCGACACACAGAGACAGAGAGAGAGAGAGAGGAAATCGGAAATTTGTGGTAAGTTCCTATGGGACCAAACTGCTGATGTCATCGGTCCCTAGGCTCATACACTACTTAATCTAACTTACACACACCCATGCCCGTGGGAGGACTCGAACCTCCGACGGGGAGGTGGGAGGAGGGGGGGGGGGGGGGGGGCAGCGCGAAGGAGAGAGAGAGAGACAGAGAGTGTGTGTTATAGCAGTTATTTGCACAATGTCTCTGAGTGTTTTTGTGTGAATAGTGCCGACATATGATTACTTTTGCTTTCCCTTTGATCTAAAAATGTTCCCCTCTTGGCAACACCTCTACTACTACTACTGCTACTGCTAAGTGATCAGGCCCAGTGGACCGCACGCATCTACAAGTTTCCTCCTTCACTGTATTCTGTCCATTTCTGCTATCCGCCAGCCGTTCACATCTATTGACACTTGGTTTAAATCTTCACGGATTCCATCCCTCCAACACTTCTTGGGTCTCCCTGGCGGTCTCTTTGCTGCAGGTGTGAAATCCAGGAGCTTCCGAGGCCATCTGTGATCCTCCATCCCGGCCACGTGGCCGGCGTTCCTTTGGCTTTGACAGTTCCTGCTATGCTGGGCTGCTGGTATAGTTCCTCAAGCTCTCGGTTTTATCTGATCCTCCATTCCCCTGTATCTGCATCCAGAACCGGACCGAAGATCTTCCGAAGCACTTTCCTCTCAAAAACAAGGAGCTTATGGAAGTCCTGTTTCCGGATACTCCATGTCTCATAGCCATATAGAACAACAGGCTGGATAAGGGTTTTATACAGTCGAATCTTGAACTGTCTGGAGAGATATCTGGAGCGAAGCAGTTGTGCTAGGCTGTGGTAAGATCAGTTTCCTGCTTGTATTATGGCACTGATCTCTGCTTCACATGGCGAGTTCTCAGTGAAGAGTACCCTTAGGTATTTGAATTCTTGCACCCTCTTGTAGGACTGGTCACCAACCTGCAGTGATTGTAGGTGATCAGCAATGACCACGTGTCATAACGAGGTACTCTGTCTTGGCTTCGTTTATGTTTAGCCCAAATTTGCTGACAGCCTTCTTTAGTGCTTTGGTCATTTGTTCCAACTCCTCTTCTGACCTAGAGACCTAGAGTAAAGAGATGTCCTCTGCATAGGCTAATTATGCCAGTCTCTTTTCTTCGATTTCAATCCCTTCATTCTCTTGGAAGGTCTCGCGTACGATCTTCTCGAGGGCAAAGTTGAACAGGACAGGGGACAACCCATCTCTTTGCCTGAGTCCTGTCAAAAAATCCTCAGTTACGTGATTTCCTATCTTCACCTTTGCACATGTTTCGTTCAGACAGATCTTTATCAGACTGATGAGTTACTCTGCTATTCCAAACGCCCTTACACAGAGATTAACACTACTCACAAAAAACACACAGACATATTTAACCAGAAGCATGGAAAACAACGGTAGAACTGTTATATTTCGTCGTGTTTCACACCAATCATTATACAGTTCGGCAATGCACTATTTGATTAGACGGAAGATATCAGTGCCAAATAATGAAATACCTGGAAAACGTGCAAACAAAAGGCATTTCCTGATATGGGTGAAAATCAGACATTAAATATCGTAATCACGAATGGAAGTACAAAACTGTGTAGGATTATTCAGGAATACAGAAATACAAATCAGTTAGGACTGAAATAAATCGGAAGTCCAGAGAAGCTAAAGCGAAATAGCTGCATGAAAAAGTGAAGAAATAGAACAAGAAACGACTGTCGGAGGGACTGACTCAGCTTATAGAAAAGTCAAAACACACTTCGTTGAAATCAAACGCAATAGCGGTAACTTAAAGAGTGCAAACGGAAATCCACTGCAAAATGGAGAGTAGAGAGTGAATAGGTGGAAAGAGTAAATATGAGGCCCCTGTGAGGTGGAGAACTTGTGTCATAACGTGATGGAAGAAGAAACACGAGTCGACATGGAAGGGATAGCGGGTCCTGCATCAATTTAGAAGTGCCTTGCAAGAATTAAGGCCAAATTAGGCAGAAGGGATTTTTAACATACCAACGGTATTTCTAAAATCATTGGGAGAAGTGGAAACAAAACGACTATTCACATTGGTGTGTACAATATGAGACTGGAGACATACCATCGGAGTTTCTGAAAAACAATTCGGAAGATAGTAAGTGCCGACAACGAGCTCATGCAGCCAAGTTGCTGACAAGAATAATAAACAGAAGAATGGAAAAGAAAATTGTAGATATGTGAGATAACGAATAGTTTGGTTTTCGGAAACATAAAGACACGAAAGGGGCAATTATGGATGATAACGCAAGCAAGACTGAAGAAAAATCAAGAGACGTTCATACGATTTGTTTACCTCGAAAACGTGCAGAATCTCCTGAATTCTCAGGGAAAGTAGGGAAGAGCTATGGGGAAAGACGAGTAACATGCAATATCTACAAGAACCAAGGGAGAACAATGGGTCTGGAAGACCAAGAACGAAGGGGATAAGGTAGTGATGTAGTCTTTCGCCCCTACTGTTCAAACCATGCGAGTACATCGAAGAAGCAATTGCGGTTGTAAAAGGAAGGTTCAAGAGTGACATTAAAATTCATTGTGAAAGGCTATCAACGATAAGATTCACTCATGACATTCCTATCCTCAGTGAAAGTTAAGAATTATACTATCTGTTGAATGGAATAAGCAGTCTAATGAGTACAGAATATGGACTGAGAACAAATCGAAGAAAGACGAAAGTAATGAGAAGTAGCAGAAATGAAAACAGTGAGCAACTTAACATCAGGACGAAGTTGATGAAGTTAAGAAATTTAGCTACCTGGGCAGCAGAATACCCATGGCGGTTGGAGCAATTAAGAGATAAAAAGCAGACTAGCACAGCCAAAAAGGGCATTCCTGGCGAAGAGAACCCTACTAATATCAAACATAGCCCTTAATTCGGGGAAGAAATTTCTGAGAATGTGTATTTGGAGCACTGCATTGTATGACAGTGAAACATGGACTGTGTCAAAACAGAAACGGAAGAGAATCGAAGCATTTGAGATGTGGTGCTGCAGAAGAATGCTGAAAATCGGGTGGACTGATAAGATGAGGAATGAGGAGGGCCTTCGCAAAATCAACGAAGAAAGAAATATATAGAAAACACTGATATGAGGTGCCTTGATGACAGAACGTTTGTTAAGACATCATGGAATAACTTCCCCGGTACTAGAAGGAGACTGTTAAAAATAAAAATTTGTAGAGGAAGACAGAGATTCAAATACCTCCAGGAAATAATTGAGGACGTAGGTTGCAAGTGCTACTCTGACAAGGGAAAGGCCTCAGACACGGCCCACCGATTCGGCTCAAATTTGGCAGGTCGCTTGTGTACAACCTAAAACGAAGGACTCTAAGCTATTTTGGGTCAACACCCCCTCAATTTTGAGGAAATCACCCCTAAAGGTTATGACGACCAATCGACTCAAAATTGGACGGATCGATATATAATTGTACGAGGGTCAGTCAAAAAGTAATGCCTCCTATTTTTTTTTCTACGTTTAATTGTCAGGAAATTTAAATGCAATTACATAGGTTGAAAACCACAACATTGAGGATCATTTTGTCATTTTTCAATCTAATCTCCGCCCATCTCTACAGTTTTGGTCCATCTTTGAACAAGGGCATGTATCCCAGCACGGTAAAAATCACAGCTCTGCTTCCTAAGCCATTGACGCACGGATGTTTTGACGGCCTCCTCATCTTCAAAATGAATCCCACGATGAGCTTCTTTTAGTGGCCCGAACAGATGGAAGTCTGATGGTGCCAGGTCAGGGCTGTATGGGGGATGAGGCAAAACTTCCCATCCAATTTTGACAATCTCGTCAGAGGTGTGACGACTGGTGTGTGGTCTTGCATTGTCATGCAAAAGAAGAACATCTGCCATTGATTTTGTTGGGCGAACTCGCTGAAGACGTGCTTTAAGTTTTTTGAGGGTTGTGACGTATTGAACAGAATTTATTGTGCATCCCTGCTCCAAAAAATCATCCAGAATCACACCCTCTGTATCCCAGAAAACTGTTGCCATAACTTTCCCTGCCGATCCCACAGTTTTGAATTTTTTCTTCCTCGGCGAGCTTGTGTGACGCCACTCCATTGACTGCCTCTTTGATTTGGGTTCAAAAAAATGCACCCATGTTTCGTCCCCGCTCACAATTTTTTTCAGAAACTCATCTCCCTCCAAACGGAAGCGCTGCAAGTGTTGGGAGGCTATTGTTTTCCTTGCCTCTTTATTCTGATCGGTTAACATTCTTGGAACCCACCGTGCACAAACTTTTGAGTACCCCAATTGTTTAATAATCGTGATCACACTGCCTTTACTAAGAGAAATAATGCGACACACTTCATCTGCAGGCACCCGACGGTCACCACGAATGATGTCATCAACTTGCTGAATGTTGTGTGGAGTCACTGCACTCACCGGCCTGCCGCTCCGCTTTTCGTCAGTCAACGCTGTTTGCCCTTCAGCTTCCTTACAACGACGAACCCATCGTCTAACAGTGCTGACATCCCCTGTCACAACACCATACGCCTTCTTCAGTCTTTCATGAATGCGTATGGGCGTTTCACCTTCTGCATACAAGAATTCAATCACACAACGCTGTCTCAAACGAACATCGATGTCGGCCATCTTACAAACTTCTGCTGTGCTGCCACCTGTTGACACAGAAAGTTACTACTGCAGTGGATTGCAGAAGAAGGTTTGAGGAATGGCGCCAAATTCAAATTTTTCACTTAACTTAATTTTTTTAAGTAGAAAAAAAATGGGAGGCATTACTTTTTGACCGACCCTCGTAGATAGAGCATTTTTCATCATCAGGTATGGGTCCGCAAACGCATACTTTTCCAGAAATCGAGATAAGAAACTTTTACAACTACCGTTCTGTAACCACATGGTAAACGCTTCTCGTCGACAGCACCAGCATCGCCGGCACAGTAGCTCAGCGTGTTTCGTCAGAGGGTTAGCTGCCCTCTGCAACAAAAAAAACTGAGTTAATCGATCAACAACGAGCTCAAACGGATGTCTTACGACGTCCGCCCCGAGTAAATGCAACGAACGAAAGCGAAAAAATGAGATTAAAAAAAAGAACGATAACGCAACGGTCAAGGTAAGTGGCTGGGAATTGGAGAACCCGCGCTCGAATCTCGAAGGAAGCTAGCAGATGTTCTTCTTTTCGCTTGTATTGTTCCATATCTCAATTGATTGTGATAGGAGGGTTAATAAGGCAAGTAAATCAATAAGGAATGATAATAATAAGGTTGTTGTTGTTGTGGTCTTCAGTCCTGAGACTGGTTTGATGCAGCTCTCCATGCTACTCTCTCCTGTGAAAGCTTCTTCATCTCCCAGTACTTACTGCAACCTACATCCTTCTGAATTTGCTTAGTGTATTTATCTCTTGGTCTCCCTCTACGATTTTTACCCTCCACGCTGCCTCCAATGCTAAATTTGTGATCCCTTGATGCCTCAAAACATGTCCTACCAACCAGTCCCTTCTTTTTGTCAAGTTGTGCCACAAACACCTCTTGTCCCCAATTCTATTCAATACTTCCTCATTAGTTATGTGATCTACCCATCTAATCTTCAGCATTCTTCTGTAGCACCACATTTCGACAGCTTCTATTCTCTTCTTGTCCAAGGCAAAGTAAATTTCTCAAATCTCTTGAGATAGTCAACAACTAAAATGTTACTCCAGGTTACTTTACAATGGCTCTTCCAGTCACTGTTACGTGTCCTCACTTTTCTTCGAACAGATAGATGGATGGGACTTGTCATATAAACATTCGAAACAAATAAATTCACGGCACCAAGATATATTCCGGAAATAAGACATCTGCTGCAGCACAAATTAATCTTTTAGAAGTAGATAATAGGACCGGCTTGAGAGTATCTACAAAAAAATTGTTTTAAAAAATATTAAAAATTCATCATAATTTCCGAAAACAAATATTGATCAAATTCAAAATATTAAAAAATTTAAATGTCTTAGGGAAACAGTGCAAGAAAATAGTTTGATAAAAGGTCCTATAGAACAGCGGATACATCAAATGGGAAGGGCGTATAGTATAATGAAACGCATGTCTACAAATCCAAAAATAAGTCTTTACTAAAAGTAGTAAAGCCAGACTGTGTATAATCAATATGGAATTTTCATGGATGACAATGTGTCATGGCACATGCCACAATTGTTCGCGACTGGTTTGAAGAACAATCTGGACAGTTCGATCAAATGGTTTGGCCACCCAGATCACGCGACTTGAAACACATTTGGTGTCAAAGATACCCATTTTCTTGCAATTTCACAGGTGGATTTAAAATACCTTCAATATCGTTAGACAAACGAAGAATTCAGAAGTGTCTTGTAAAACTTAAGATCAAATAAGGCAGAAGGGATAGATAACATTCCATCAGTGTTTCTAAAACCATTGGGAGAAGTGGCAACAATACGACTATTCACACTGGCATGAACAATGTATGAGACCGCAGATATACCATCGGACTTTCGGAAAAACATCATCCAAACTATTGAGAAAATTTAGAGAAACATCATTTGCGTCAAACTGCAGAACCGTTTTATTGCCATCCACATACAGGTTGTAACGGTACTTGAACTACGTAACCATTACGGCACCTCACCTCAACCTCTCGATACCAGCAATATTCTACTGTGTTTCTGTAAAATAGTTAACATATTTCTGTGACAACATTCAGATTTGATTTCATTAATGCAGAGGTACTTCGATACATCGATATGTATATATCGCAATGATATTATTCTTATGTGTATTCTTTCTTTTGTCTCTATGATTTTGGACGTACCTGTAACTCTGATTTTTGGGCGTGTAAGCGGTTATTAGAGAGTCAAGCTTTGGTTGTCATGTTAAAAAGACGCAAATTGTGGTCAGTTTATGAAATGTGAACTTTAACAGTGAGGAAGATATTTTCATGTATGTTTTATATTGTGAAGTGATGTTTTGGAACGAGTTACGTGATATGGCAACAAAAGTAATAAAATAAAGAAGTGTGTTGTGGTTGGCAGGAGAGCCAACACCGTGTTGCTAGAGGAGGTCGAAATGCACGCGTTTTAGCTCACGCAGGCTGGCGTGAGGTCTGGAACGGGACAAGGAAACTAGAATTTAGAAAAACGGACGTAGCCGCTGGAATACTTCACTTTAATCCAATAATGATGAACGTCGGTCCTGACGGTACATGATTCACAATATCAATAGTAACTGATAATGGCGCCTTGCTAGGTCGTAGCAAATGACGTAGCTGAAGGCTATGCTAAATTATGGTCTCGGTAAATGAGAACGTAAGTAGGCAGTGAACCATCGCTAGCAAAGTCGGCTGTACAACTGGGGCGAGTGCTAGGAAGTCTCTCTAGACCTGCCGTGTGGCGGCGCTCGGTCTCCAATCACTGATAGTGGCGACACGCGGGTCCGATGTATACTAACGGACCGCGGCCGATTTAAAGGCTACCACCTAGCAAGTGTGGTGTCTGGCGGTTACACCACAAAGTGTAACTTAAATTCGGAGTGCTGATTACTTTTTTACATCACCATTGTCCTAACTTGGAAAAGTTTAATCTTCAAGAATGGTTTATGAAACACATACATAAAACTTTTGAATATCGCAGTATAACACCTAGGCGTCTTTGCATCCGAGCTTGGAATCATCACTACCTAGGCTATCGGCGATTGAGCCATGAGTTCACAACGAGACCAGCGTGGGAAACACGAAAAGATGAGTGCCTAGATTATCCATTATTTCAAGAAATGACTTCATTAACTGCGCTCTAATGACATCTGACACATAATATAACTTTGTTGTTGCCCAAAAATGCAATATTTAGCAGCGTGAGCAACACTACAATCATAATTAATTTTTGATCTTTGTTGTGGTAGGGTTGTTAGAAGGTATAACTCACGTAAGGACCGCGAAGGCAAAAGATTTCAGTGTTCATCCGGAACCATATAGATAGTCGTTTTTTCTTCCACTCTGTTTACCAGTGGAACAGGAAAGGGAATGACAAGCAGCGGTATAATGGCCACGGTCATGCACCGTGACTCTACTTTGGTGTAGATATCGATCTGGTTTTGTTGTGGAAGGTCACCGGTAGAGGTCCGACGTACGGTACTGGATTTCAGATTCAGTGACTACAGACCCGCTCAAGTTGTTCTGCAGAGACGTTTCATAGTACTAGGGGCAGTTTCCAGGCAACCTGCCTGCGGAGACTCCCCACAAGCCAGAGAGATTCATTAATCTCCGGTCTAACGACCCGCACAGCCCTGAGTCACTGACGGCCGCAAATCGCTCACATTCGCCATCCTCGTGGCTCCCTCTGCAGTTACGAAGAGACTGCATGCAGCTGACAACATTGCAGGCAGGACAACAACTAATAGCGACGGTTTACATTCTGGTGAATACTTCGAGACTGTGTAACATTCATGGCCGATCTAACCCCTATCCTTGAATGAGATAATTTGATAAGACCCGAAACGATGTCGCTAACTGAGGACAATTTCACTGGCAGACAAGTAATGTCAATCACCCGGAAGGGGAGGAGGAAACGAAATGAAACTTCACGGGCTAGATTTAGATTTAGATTTGGATTAGTACGTGTTCCATAGATCATGGATACGACACTACGTAATGATGTGGAACGTGTCAGGTTAATAAAAGATGTCTATACAAGATATTACATTGCACAAAATATTACATTAAACTCAATTTGTGTTTGTGGGATGGGGGGTGGGGGGGAAATTACCCACTTACTATATCGAACAATTCATCTAATGAGTAGAAGGAGTTTCCATTAAGAAATTCTTTTAATTTCCTTTTAAACGCTATATGGATATCTGTCAAACTTTTGATGCTATTAGGTAAGTGACCAAAGACTTTTGTGGCAGCATAATTTACCCCCTTCTGAGCTAAAGTAAGTTTTATCCTTGAGTAGTGAAGATCACCCTTTCTCCTAGTGTTATAGTCATGTACACTGCTATTACTTTTGAATATATATATATATATATATATATATATATATATATATATATATATATTGTGAGGCTACAGTGAAGATTTCTAGCTCTTTAAATAAGTGTCTGCAAGATGATGTTGGATGAGCTACAGCAATTATTCTGATTACACGTTTTTGTGCAATGAACATTCTCTTACTCAGTGATGAGTTACCCCAGAATATGATGCCATACAAAAGCACAGAATGAAAATCGGCATGGTAAGCTAATTTACTCCGATGTATATCGTCAAAATGTGCAATGACCCTAATAGCATAAGTAGCTCATCTCAAACGTTTCAGTAGATCCTCAGTGTGCTTTTTCCAGTTCAACCCTTCATCAATGCATACACCTAGAAATTTTGAATATTCTACCTTAGCTACCGATTTCAGATCGAAGTCTATATTTATTAATGGTGTCATTCCATTTACTGTGTGGATCTGTATATACTGTGTTTTGTCAATGTTTAATAAGAGCCCATTTGCAGAGAACCACTTAATGATTTTCTGAAAAACGTCATTTACAAATTCACCAGTTAATTCTTGACTGTTGGGTGTGATAGCTATACTTGTATCATCGACAAAAAGTACCAGCTCTGCATCTTCGTGAATATACAATGGCAAGTCATTAATATATATTAAAAGCAGCAGAGGACTCAAGACCGAACCTTGTGGCACCCCATTCTTGATTGCTCTCCAGTTTGAGAAATCACCAGTTTTTTGCATAATATGTGAACTGTTTATTTAAACTTTCTGCACTCTTCCAGTCAGGTATGATTTAAACCATTTGAGCACTGTCCCATTCATACCACACTACTTGATAATGTAATTGATGTTATTTGGTTGATAACCGTAAAGAGTCAAATTTACAAAGAACTTGGTCAGCCATTTCGGCTCGTTCTACACTTAGCACCAAAGAAACTGGTATAGGCACGCGTATTCAAATACAGAAATTCCTAAACAGGCAGAATACGGCGCTGCGGCTGGCAAAACCGATGTAAGACAACAAGTGTCTGGCGCAGCTGGTACATCGGTTAGTCCTGATTTTTCTTATTTTATCGTGATGATCATTTCTCCCTTCGTAGATAGGTGGCAACAGAATCTTTTCGCAATCGGAGGAGAAAACTGGTGATTGAAATTTCATGAGAAGATGCCGTCGCCAATCCGATTCACGTATCATGTCCCTGACACCATCAAACCTATTTCGCGGTAATACAAAACGAGCTGCTCTTCTTTGTACTTTTCGATGTCATCCCTCAGTGCCACCTGATGCGGGTCACACACCGCACAGCAGTACTCCAGAATAGGGCGGACAAGCGTGGTGTAAGCAGTCTCTTTAGTAGACCTGTTGCACCTTCTAAGTGATCTGCGACTGAATCGCAGTCTACCTACCTACAATATTATCTATGTGGTCTTTCCAATTTAGGTTATTTGTAATTGTAATCCCTAATTATTTAGCTGAATTTACAGCCTTGAGATTTGTGTGACTTACCGCGTAATCGAAATTTAGCTAATTTCTTGTAGTAGTCATATGAATAACTTCACACTTTTCTTTATTCAGGGTCAATTGCTACGTTTCGCGCCATACAGATATCTTATCTAAAGCATTTTGCAAGTCGTTTTGATCATCTGATAACTTTACAAAACGATAAATGACAGCATCATCTGCAAACAGTCTAAGACGGCTACTGAGATTGTCTCTTACGTCGTTAATGTAGATCAGGAACAATAGAGGGCCTATAACACTTTCTTGGGGAACGCCGGACATAACCTCTGTTTTACTCGATGACTTTCCGTCCGTTACTACGAACTGTGACCTTTCTTACAGGAAATCACACGAATCGAGACGCACAACTGAGGCGATACTCCGTAGGCACGCAGTTTGGTTAGAAGACACTTGTGAGGAACGGTGTCGAAGGCCTTCTGGAAATCTAAAAACATGGAATCAATTTGACATAACCTGTCGATAGCACTTACTACTTCATGAGCATAAAGAGCTAGTCGTGTTTCACGAGAACGATATTTTCTGAATCCGTGCTGACTATGTGTCAATAAATCGTTTTCTTCGAGATACTTCGTAATATTGGAATACAGTATATGTTCCAAAACCCTACTGCAAATCGACGTTAGTGGTATAGGCCTGCAATTCAGCGGATTACTCCTACTTCCCTTTTTGGGTATTGGTGTGACTTGAGCAATTTTACAGTCTGTAAGTACGGATCTTTCTATCAGCGAGTGGTTGTATGTAGTTTCTAAATATGGAGCTATTTTATCAGCATACTGTGAGAGGAATCTGACTAGTATTCAATCTAGCGCACGTCCTGAGGCTCAGGCGTAAACCCCATGCTGCCTGTAATCGCAGCAGGCCGTATTATTCGTTTCGGACCTCTTGATAAGTATGGAGGTGTGATTACGCATGTCAATCACATCGCGATTACGGGCAGCACGGGGTTCACGCTTGAGCCTCAGGACGTGCGATAGCAGCGCATGTCGGGTGTTTCAAGCGTCAACTTCGCGTCTCAGTATCTCGGGATGTAATGGGAATATTGCGATGCAATCAACGCCATTGTGTATGTGCTTTGTCATGCTATGGATTGCTGAAGAAAAAATATAGGAGGTCCATTTAAAAAAACATAAGTTTGTGTTAAAAAACACACATGCTTTAGTTTTAGAATGTTTCCAAATATGTACATTCATGGGCCCCAGCCCTACATTGATACCGGTGAAAGTCGTTTTCCAATAGCTGTTATTGTTCCAGAGATATTTTGGGTGGACAAGATAGCTGGGCACCCTGTATACGACTCTGACAGGTGACAAGCACGCAAGCATCCTGTCTGGTCACCTGCATCCACTCATGTCCGTTGTGAATTCTGACGGACGCCGGCAATTCCAGCAGGACAATGCGACACCCAAACGTCCAGAATTGCTTCAGTGTGGCTCTAGGAACACTCTTCTGAGTTCAAACACTTCCGTTGACCATCCGACTCCCCAGACATGAACATTTTCCCTCCAGCACTACTTCCCTCCAGGCCGTGTCGCGTTGCGGCAGGGGTAACAATTTTTTTGGCTCTTCAGTGCAGTTGTTCCTCTATTTTGAGGCGTCCACCGACATTCCACTTGGAGTCATGATCCATTCATGAGACTCTGATATGCAGCCGCCTGGTCTGAATGTGTGCACGAATTCGGCTGGTAAAGGTTTCATAAAGTCTTTTATATCCCCTCCGGAGGCAAGCTGGTGCACAACTGTTCTAACTTGTCCTTCCCATCCTGGACCCGGGCACTGGGATGGATTTGACGTCCGAGCTGGTTCTACACATGTAAAATCGTGGACTGATCTGGGGTTCTTACTGGCCACGGAAGCACCTCAACATCACACAGTACTTCATAGGGACACGTGTCTTGTGTGCACGAGTTTTGTCCTGTTAAAAAATGCCACCACTATCCTATCGTATGACGGGTAATGCATGAGGACGCCGCGAGTTTTGAGGTACCGTTGTGCAGTCAGTTTCCCCAATCTTAGCAGTTGTGACATGTTGTCATACTCACAAGGGAACCTCCCCATCGCACACCCCTCAGATTTAGTTATAAGTTGGCATAGTGGATAGGCCTTGAAAAACTGAACACAGATCAATCGAGAAAACAAGAAGAAGTTGTGTGGAACTATGAAAAAATAAGCAAAATATAAAAACTGAGTAGTCCATGCGTAAGATAAACAACATCAAAGACCATGTGAGCGCAGGAGCGCCGTGGTCCCGTGGTTAGCGTGAGCACCTGCGGAACGACAGGTCCTTGGTTCAAGTCTTCGCTCGAGTGAAAAGTTTAATTTTTTATTTTCATACAATTTTAGTGTGGGAGTAGACGTGATTACCATTCCTCCAGGTTGTACACCTGTTGTGCAACTGTTAGACGTGTTTGGTTTTCGGCAAGTGAAAAACTTTGTGAAAAGATTCTATGATTTTGCGAAGCTGCACAAGTACACAGAGCAGTATTGTTTACGTGATCGTGTGTCAATTATCAAAGTTTAGGCACTCACACATAATCAACTTCGCTCTCCAAAATTCCAGGACATATGCAGGATTCGACGGTCTACGCACGGAAAAATTTGAAACTGTTAAATACATATGTTTTGGCAGAGCACAGGGAAAACTGTGCGACTGTGAAACTGTTGCATTCATTTGTTGCAGTTTATGTGACAAACTCTTATGTTTTAATCACATTTTTGGGAGTGATTATCACATCCACAAGAAAACCTAAATCGGACAAGGTAGAAGAATCTTTTTACCTATTCGGCAAGTGTACAAGCTAGGTGGGTCGACAACATATTCCTGTCATGTGACGCACATGCCGTCACCAGTGTCGTATAGAATATATCAGACTTGTTTTACTGTGGAGGAATCGGGTGACGTATGACCTTGCGATCAAATTGTTTTCGGTTCCCATTGGAGAGGCACGTCCTTTCGTCTACTAATCGCACGGTTTTGCGGTGCGGTCGCAAAACACAGACACTAAACTTATCACAGTGAACAGAGACGTCAATGAACGAACCGACAGATCATAACTTTGCGAAAATAAAGAAAGCACACTTTTCACTCGAGGGAAGACATGTACCAAGGACCTCTCGTTCCGCAGCCGCTCACGCTAACCACTGGACCATGGCGCTCCTGCGCTTACGCGATCTATGATGTTGCCTATCTTACGCATGGACTACACAGTTTATATATTTTGCTTATTTTTTTCATCATTCCACACAACGTCTTCCTGTTTTCTCGATTGATCTGTTTTCAGTTTTTCAAGGCCTATCCACTGTGACAACTTATAACTAAATCTGAGGGGGTTGCGGTGAGGAGGTTCCCTTGTCAGTGGCTCGCAGCTCATCGTTGTACCTCTCCAAAGCACTGTAAAAGTGGAACATCATCCCATGTCGATGTACTTTTTACCGTCTATGACCATCTGGGGAGCCCAGGACCACAATTCTTCACTGAACAACGTACGGAGCCGTTCAGCAGCTATCCATACCTCTCAGTCAGGACACCGCTCCAAACGTAGTAGCTAGTGTCGTGATGTTGACAACAGCCTGTTCATGGGACAGTAATGCCCTGTGCTGATGCTGCTAGTCTCCGTTCAGTGGTTCGGGATGACACAGAACGTTGCAGTAATCAGTGACCTGTGCTCGGCTGACAGGAGCAAACAGCGGGAGGCGATGTACTTGTTGCGCAATACGGGCATCCTCCCCTGTGTTGAATAATTGCGATCTATTTTGACGCAGTAATACGATCTTCTGACTTCAAATATCACAGCATTAGAATTCGGACGGAGGACTTTTACCTACTAGAATAAAGTGAACTTTTATCTAGATAACTGAACTAAAGATTACTTAGACAGTGATTTAGGCAACGAACACTGATAGACAATTTTCATTCATAATAGCCAATGGTTTATGGAACTTCAGTGATAGGTCCGAAGCATATAACTTAAATCCCCCCAACACCTGGCAAAGTTTTTTTCTCAAGGCTGGGTCAGCAAGTGACTGATATTGTGGAATAAAACACCCTCTCATGCCAAGTCGTGCATTTGTGATTTAAAATTCTATCAAATTATTGACATGAAACTCCCGAGTAATAATCACGCGTCGCGATAATACACTCCTGGAAATGGAAAAAAGAACACATTGACACCGGTGTGTCAGACCCACCATACTTGCTCCGGACACTGCGAGAGGGCTGTACAAGCAATGATCACACGCACGGCACAGCGGACACACCAGGAACCGCGGTGTTGGCCGTCGAATGGCGCTAGCTGCGCAGCATTTGTGCACCGCCGCCGTCAGTGTCAGCCAGTTTGCCGTGGCATACGGAGCTCCATCGCAGTCTTTAACACTGGTAGCATGCCGCGACGGCGTGGACGTGAACCGTATGTGCAGTTGACGGACTTTGAGCGAGGGCGTATAGTGGGCATGCGGGAGGCCGGGTGGACGTACCGCCGAATTGCTCAACACGTGGGGCGTGAGGTCTCCACAGTACATCGATGTAGTCGCCAGTGGTCGGCGGAAGGTGCACGTGCCCGTCGACCTGGGACCGGACCGCAGTGACGCACGGATGCACGCCAAGACCGTAGGATCCTACGCAGTGCCGTAGGGGACCGCACCGCCACTTCCCAGCAAATTAGGGGCACTGTTGCTCCTGGGGTATCGGCGAGGATTATTCGCAACCGTCTCCATGAAGCTGGGCTACGGTCCCACACACCGTTAGGCCGTCATCCGCTCCCGCCCCAACATCGTACAGCCCGCCTCCAGTGGTGTCGCGACAGGCGTGAATGGAGGGACGAATGGAGACGTGTCGTCTTCAGCGATGAGAATCGCTTCTGCCTTGGTGCCAATGATGGTCGTATGCGTCTTTGGCGCCGTGAAGGTGAGAGCCACATTCAGGACTGCATACGACCGAGGCACACAGGGCCAACACCCGGCATCATGGTGTGGGGTGCGATCCCCTACACTGGCCGTACACCTCTGGTGATCGTCGAGGGGTCACTGAATAGTGCACAGTACATCCAAACCGTCATCGAACCCATCGTTCTACCATTCCTAGACCGGCAAGGTAACTTGCTGTTCCAACAGGACAATGCACGTCCGCATGTATCCCGTGCCACCCAACGTGCTCTAGAAGGTGTAAGTCAACTACCCTGGCCAGCAAGATCTCCGGATCTGTCCCCCATTGAGCATGTTTGGGACTGGATGAAGCGTCGTCTCACGCGGTCTGCACGTCCAGCACGAACGCTGGTCCAACTGAGGCGCCAGGTGGAAATGGCATGGCAAGCCGTTCCACAGGACTACATCCAGCATCTCTACGATCTTCTCCATGGGAGAATAGCAGCCTGCATTGCTGCGAAAAGTGGATATACACTGTACTAGTGCCGACATTGTGCATGCTCTGTTGCCTGTGTCCATGTGCCTGTGGTTCTGTCAGTGTGATCAAGTGATGTATCTGACCCCAGGAATGTGTCAATAAAGTTTCCCCTTCCTGGGACAATGAATTCACGGTGTTCCTATTTCAATTTCCAGGAGTGTATTTGACTGTAGCGATCGGCGCTTGTGTAGAATCTTTGACTCAAATAACAAGCCCACTGTTACGATTTCTTAGATACTTGAAATTACGACCAGCTTGTAGGGAATTTGTTGTCAATATGACTGTTTTGGTTTTATCATTAATATTTCATCATTAATCAGTTAAACATTGATTACGAACGATTAATTACGATTCTTGGTGAAGTAAATATCTCACGCACGTCGACATTTCGGTTGAGCACTGTTATTTTGTGTAACGTCGTCTTCGTAACTTGATAACGATCTCAACACTCTACCGACTGTCGCCAAGTTTTAGCCGAGGCCAACTACAAATCAAACCAAATCATCAAGAAGAGGCGTTATAAGTGGTCACTCAGCGTCTGACGTCGTTCACCCCGCATTCGTATCCTAGAACACCTGATAACAGCGCTAAACATCACTAGTACACCTGATGGTGGTTCTCCCCGTCACAGGGAATCGCAAGTCTAAAATCGTTTACATATGAGACGAAGATATGAGGGCGTGTTGAGAAATAATGCTTCCTAATGTTTTATGTCAAAACTCTTAAACTATTTTTTAAAATAAAGAAACGTTATTAACATTTTACACCTTAATTTTTCATGTCTACATATTTATGTGTCTTGAGAGGAGTATATAAGATGAACATCAACAAAAGCAAAACGAGGATAATGGAATGTATTCGAATTAAGTCGGGTGATGCTGAGGGAATTAGATTAGGAAATGAGACACTTAAAGTAGTAGATGAGTTTTGCTATTTGGGGAGCAAAATGACTAATGATGGTCGAAGTAGAGAAAATATAAAATGTAGACTGGCAATGGCAAGGAAGGCATTTCTGAAGAAGAGAAATTTGTTAACATTTATTGTATTGATTTAAGTGTCAGGAAGTCGTTTCTGTAAGTATTTGTATGGAATGTAGCCATGTATCGAAGTGAAACATGGACGATAAATAGTTTGGACAAGAAGAGAATAGAAGGTTTCGAAATGTGGTGCTACAGAAGAATGCTGAAGATTTGATGGGTAGATCGCATAACTAATGAGGAGGTATTGAATAGGATTGGGGAGATGTTTGTGGCACAACGTGACCAGAAGAAGGGATCGGTTGGTAGCACATGTTCTGAGACATCAAGGGATCACCAATTTAGTATTGGAAGGCAGCGTGGAGGGTAAAAATCGTAGAGGGAGACCAAGAGATGAATACACTAAGCAGATTCAGAAGGATGTAAGTTGCAGTAGGTACTGGGAGATGAAGAAGCTCGCACAGGATAGAGTAGAATGGAGAGCTACATCAAACCAGTCTCGGGACTGAAGACCACAACAACAACAACATATTTTTGACTTAATATGCCACCCTGGCAACGTACACATTCCATCTACGAGAGACCACTTTAAATAGATACTGTCACTATAGAATGTTTCACTTGTTGACGGAGCCACAACCTCACCTCTGCCTGCACCACTTCATCACTCATGAAGAGAAGTTCTCTCTAGGTGTTCTTTAAGTTTTGGAAACAGAAGAATATCCGATGGGTCCAAGTTGGGACTGAATAGCAGATAATTGATTACAGTGCAATCAAGGCGTCGGATTCTTGAAGATGTCGCAGCGTTCGTGTGCGGTTTGGCGTTGTGATGCTGAAATGCTGAAGGAGAGCGTGTATCTTGTGTGGACAAACTCTTCGAATTTGAAACTCGATTGCATGAAGTGTTTCTCAGGCTCCGACGTTACACATCACCATGTTACGCACTAAAGTTCGGAAGCATGTAACGGCCAAGAGTCGCACATACACACAACAACAAAAGTTTTGCATAACCTCAGTTCCGAGAGTTCCGGACTTGTACAGAAAATTGGAATAGAGATCCACATGAACTTCATTACCAACCTTTTTATTGCTTGTGAAAACCACATATTGCATGTTGTACCACCATACAGCGGTACATTCAGAGGTGATGGTCTAGATTACTATACACACCGGTACCTCTAATATCCAGTAGCACGTCCTCTTGCATTGATGCATGCCTGTATTCGTCGTGGGATACTATCCACAAGTTCGTCAAGGAACTGTTGGTCCAGATTGTCCCACTCCTCAAAGGCGATTCGGCGCAGATACTTCGGAGTGGTTGGTGGGTCACGTCGTCCGTAAACAGCCCTTTTCAAACCATGCCAGAGATGTTCGGTAGGGTTCATGTTTGGAGAACATGCTGGCCACTCTAGTCGAACGACGTCGTTATCCTGGAGGGACTCACCCACAAGATGTGCACGGTGGGGATGCGAATTCTCGTCCATGAGGACGAATGTCTCCCCAATATGCTGCCGATATGGTTGGTCTATCGGTCGAAGGATGGAATTCACGTATGGTACAGCCGTTACAGCGCCTTCCATGACCACCAGCGGTGTACGTCGGCCCCACATAATGCCACTCCAAAAAAAGCAGGGAGCCTCCACCTTGCTACACCTTGTGTCTAAGGCGTCCAGCCCGTCGGGATTGTCTCCTAACATGTCTCCGACCATTGTCTGGTTGAAGGCACATGCGACTCTCATCGGCGAAGGGAACGTGACGCCAGCCCTAAGCGGTCCATTCGGTATGTTGTTGGCCCCATCTGTACCGCGCTTCGTGGTGCCGTGGATGCAAAGATGGACGTCGCTATAGGCGTCGAGAGTGAAGTTGCGCATCATGCACCCTATTGCGCACAGTCAAAAAAATGGTTCAAATGGCTCTGAGCACTATCGGACTCAACTGTTGTGGACGTCAGTCCCCTAGAACTTAGAACTACTTAAACCTAACTAACCTAAGGACATCACACACATCCATGCCCAAGGCAGGATTCGAACCTGCGACCGTAGCAGTCACACGGTTCCGGACTGCGCGCCTGAGTCGTAACACGACGCTCTGTGGTTGCACAAAAAGCATTATACAACATGGTGGTGTTGGTGTCATGGGTCCTCCTAGCCATAATCTGTAGGTAGCGATCATCCACTGGGATGGTAGCCCTTGTACGGCCTGAGCGAGGCGCGTCATCAATGATCCTGTCTCTTTGTATCTCCTCAATGTCTAAACATCGCTTCAGTTCACTCCGAGACGACTGGACACTTCCCTTGTTGAGAGCCATACCTGGCATTACTTTTCAGTACGTCTTCGTACACTGCTGGCCATTAAAATTGCTACACCACGAAGATCACGTGCTACCGACGGGAAGAAGATGCTGTGACATGCAAATGATTACCTTTTCAGAGCATTCACACAAGGTTGGCGCCGGTGGCGACACCTACAACGTGCTGACATGACTAAAGTTTCCAACCGATTTCTCATACACAAACAGCAGTTGACCGGCGTTGCCTGGTGAAGCATTGTTGTGATGCCTCGTGTAAGGAGGAGAAATGCGTACCATCACGTTTCCGACTTTGATAAAGGTCGGATTGTAGCCTATCGCGATTGTGGTTTATCGTATCGCGAAATAGCTGCTCGCGTTGGTCGACATCCAATGACCGTTAGCAGAATATGGAATCGGTGGGTTCAGGAGAGTATTACGGAACGCCGTGCTGGATCCCAACGGCCTCGTATCACTAGTAGTCAATATGACAGGCATCTTATCCGCATGACTGTAACGGAGCGTGCAGCCACGTCTCCATCCCTGAGTCAACACATGGAGCCGTTTGCAAGACAACAACCATCTGCACGAACAGTTTGACGACGTTTGCAGCAACATGGACTATCAGCTCGGATACAATGGCTGCAATTACCCTTTACGCTGCATCACAGACAGGAGCGTCTGCGATGGTGTACTCAACGACGAACCTGGGTGCACAAATGGTAAAACGTCATATTTCCGGGTGAATCCAGGTTCTGTTTACAGTATCGTGATGGTCGCAAACCGTGTTTGGCGACATCGCGGTGAGCGCACATTGGAAGCGTGTATTCGTCATCGCCATACTGGCGTATCACCCGGTGTGATGGTATGGGGTGCCATTGGTTACACGTCTCGCTTACTTTTTGTTCGCATTGACGGCACTGTGAACAGTGGACGTTACATTTCACAGGAGTTAAGACCTATGGCTCTACCCTTTATTCGATCCCTGCGAAACCCTTCATTTCAGCAGCAAACTGCACGACCGCATGTTGAAGGTCCTTTACGGGCCTTTCTGGATACAGAAAATGTTCGACTGCTTCTCTGGCCAGCACATTCTCCACATCTCTCACTAACTGAAAACGTCTGGTCAATGGTGGCCGAGCAACTGGTTCGTCACAATACGCCAGTCACTAGTCTCGATGAACTGTGATATCGTGTTGAAGCTGCATGGGCAGCTGCACGTGTACACGACATTCAAGCTCTGTTTAACTCAATGCACAGTCGTATCAAGGCCGTTATTACGGCCAGAGATGGTTGTTCTGGGTACTGATTTCTCAGGATCTTTGCACCCAAATTGCGTGTAAATGTAATCACACTTGAGTTCTAGTGTAATATATATGTCCAATGAATACCCGTTTATCATCTGCATTTCTTCTTGGTGTAGCAATTCTAAGGTCCAGTAGTGTACATTGATATCAGACCAATTGTTATGGGTGCTTTTTACTTTTTGTCAGGCAGCGTACCTCTTGGCTTTTTTTTTTTTTCAGGCAGTTTACACCTTGGCCACTTACTTTTTGTTTCTAGGTTTCCGCACTTTTTATCTCTCATGTTTCTGGCGTTAGTGCCCTTTAACGTGTTCTCTTACTGTCTTCCCAGTTTCGCATAGGTGCACCTGACCACTATCGTACGTCACTTCATGTACTCCTGCTGCGTGGAGACGAGCAGGCAGGTCAGCTGTCGGTTGGAAAAGTCTTATCTTGTGATGACTGGAAAATTTATTGCTTACAACGTTCGTCCAATGCATTTTGCTACTGCGGTTACTTGAGAGACAGTTGTTGATAATTCTTCCGGGTTATATGGCCGTGGTTTTTTTTATTATCTTAATAGCATAAAACCTAGAATTCAGTTTACCATTGAAGTGGAAAAAGACCAGGCTATTTCGTTTCTCGATGTGTTAGTCATGAGACAGACCGATGGCAGTCTGAAACATAAAGTGTTTAGGAAGAGCAAACATACAGACAGATACATACATAAGAACTCCAATCATCAACCACAACAAAAAAGAGGTGTAATCAAAAGTTTAGTGGACAGGGCAAAACGGATTTGTACGCCGGAACATCTGGATACGGAACTGAATCATCTGAAACAGGCCTTCGAAAAGAATGGGTACTCAAACAAAGAAATTAATAGAGTTTTAAGACCTAATTAGAGCAGGCCAAAGGAGAAGGATGGTACACAACAATGGAAGAACACGGTGTCTTTACCTTTCATTAGTAAGGTTACCGATCGAATCGGCAAAATTTTGCTGAAACATAAAGTGAAACCGGTATTCTAACCTACCAGAAAAATAGGACAAGTACTTCGTTCTGTTAAAGATAGAAGGCCACCATTATCATATAGCGGTGTGTATATAATTCCATGTACCTGTGGCAAGGTCTATATTGGTGCTACGAAAAGAAGTCTGAATACGAGGGTAAAGGAGCATAAAAGTCTTTGCCGACTGGGTAAAATAGATAAATCGGCCGTTGCGGAACATGCACTTCAGTCCGGTGACCATGTAGTTAAGTTTTCTGAAACTGCAGTTTTATGTGCTACCACGAACTATTATCCACGACTGTATAGGGAGGCTATTGAAATTTATAAACACGAAGATAATTTTAATAGAAAAGAAGAGACCTTGAAATTAAGCGACATATGGACAGTGGCGTTACAGAATCGATAAGTTATTTTTATCTATGACGGACTATTATCGATAGTTACATTTTATCTCTGACTAGTTTTCTCTCTGCTACTATGTGCAAGCTAGACCACATCCTCGGTATTTAGGTCGCTCTCCGACGCCCGACTCGTCAGTCGGCAGGACTCAGCAGGACCAGCCCTACCTCTGAGGATGTTCAACGTAGTATTGAACGGAACGGTAGGAATAGAAGTATTCCTTGGACCACGCCCATATAACCCGGAAGAATTATCAACAACAGTACCATCTGGTCGTGAAAGCCTTCATTGTATGACTTGAGAGACACTTTAATATTTACATTATGGTACCGTGTATCCTTATCATTCAGGTGGCGTGAGAGCTGACAGGAGAAAGCGGTCATAGTAGTGTGTGTTTCCTAACCTCAGACAACGATATCTCAGTTGAGGTACTCAGGCGGTATAGCTGTTATCGAACAGACCGTCTTATCGGCCGGTCGGCCGTCTAGAAGGGGTCATTGCCTTTCAACTCAAGGAGTGTGTAGACAGATAACGCAGCGACGTTTGTGAGGAATGCTCTGTAAGAAATTCATGGCATAAGCTGACCTTAGAAAGCAAGCCTATCGATGTCTTACAAATAGCTAAGATAGTCACAGTACACGAACTACCCTAAGAAACGAGACGGATGAAAAAAAGAAAATTAAATATTTATTATTTCAAATGAAATCGCCACAGATGTTAGTAGATTTACCTCGGTGTGAGACAAGAAGGTTAACGCCTACATGGAAAAAGGGTGGGGTTGTCTACGGAAACATGATTGTATCCAGGCGTCCACTTCTTCGTTCGATGCAAACAGATTGCTGCGGGAGTCCTCTTTCAGGGTTCCAAAAATATAGAAACCTCATCAAAAAGATCAAGACTGTAGGATGTACACCGAAGAGCCAAAGAAAAAATATAAAAAAGCAGATACACCTGCCTAATATCGTGTGGGGCCCCTGTGAGGACGCAGAAGTGCCGCAACACGACGTGGCATGAACCCGACTAATGTCGAAGTAGTCCTGGAGGGAACTGACACCATGAATCCTACAGGGCTGTACATAAGAGTACGAGGGGCGGAGATCTCTTCTGAACAGCACGTTGCAAGGCACCTCACATATGCTCAATAATGTTCATGTCTGGGGAGTTTGGTGGACAGCGGAAGTGTTTAAACTCAGAAGAGTATTCCTAGATCTATTCTGTAGCAATTATTGACATATGGGATGTCCCATTGTCCTGCTGGAATTGCCCAAGTCCGTCGGAAGCGGAATGGACATGAATGGATGCAGGTGATCAGACAGGATGCTTACGTACATGTCACCTGCCAGAGTCGTATCTAGACTGCTTCATGACACATGACCCTCACTATTACAGAGCCTCCATCACCTTGAAGGGTCCTCTGCAGGGACCATGGATTCATGAGGTTGTATGCATACCTGTACACATCCAACCACTCAATACAATTTGAAACGAGACTCTTCCGGCCAGGCAACGTGTTTCCAGTCATCAACAGTCCAACGTCGCTGTTAAAGGGCCCGGCGAGGCGTAAAGCTTCTGTTCCACATCAGTCGAGCTGCACACGCACCACACCATTATGGAGCCTTCCCTAGCTAGAACAGTCCCCTGCAGGGACCATGGATTTATGAGGTTGTCTGCATACCAGTACACGTCCATCCGCTCGATACAGTTTAAAACTAGACTCGTCCGACCAGGCAACATGTTTTCTGTCATCAACGATCCAGCATCGCTGTTGATGGGCCCCATCGAAGCGTAAATCTTTCTGTTCCATATCAGTCCAGCTGGACATGCCCCACACCATTACAGAGCCTCCCACAGTTTCAACAGCCCCTCGCAGGGACCATGGATTCATGAGGTTGTCTGCATACCAGTACATGTCCATCCGCTCGATACAATTTGAAACGAGACTCATCCGACCAGACAACATGTTTCCTGTCATCAACGGTCCAACGTCGCTGTTTATGGGCCCAAGCGAGGCGTAAAGCTTTCTGTTCCGTATCAGTCCAACTGGACACACCCCACACCACTACAGAACAGTCCTCAGCAGGGACCATGGATTCATGAGGTTGACTGCATACCCGTACACATCCATCCACTCAATAGAATTTGAAACGAGGCTCGTCCGACCAGGCAACATGTTTCCTCTCATCAACGGTCCAACGTCGCTGTTGATGGGCCCCGTCGAGGCGTAAATCTTTCTGTTCCATATCAGTCCAGCTGGACATGCCCCAGACCATTACAGAGACTCCCATAGTTTCAACAGCCCCTTGCAAGGACCATGGATTCATGAGGTTGTCTGCATACCAGTACACGTCCATCCGCTCGATACAATTTACATATGCAGTAACCGGCTCAACAACTGCGCCACACAATTGTTGTCTACCTGTTTATATATCACTGCAATTGAATACGCATGCTATATTAATTTCTTTGGCACTTCAGTGTAGAAAAGGAAGTTCTGCAGCGTAGTCGGAAGGGGCAGCACTTCGCGGTATAATGGCCACCTACCTGTCGTCCAAATTGTTTTGACTAAGCAGCAGAATTTTTTCTTGGAAGCCCTTATATATCCACCATATTGTTCCTATCTCTCCTCGTGCGATTTCCGCATTTTTCGAACCTGAAGAGAAACGTTCATAGGCGTGATTTTACATTTTTTTTCTTTTTTATTAGACGAAGAGGAGCACGCCTGTGTAGAATCATGGTGCCGTAGGCAGCGGCAAACATTCTTCCATGAAGACATCAATCGTTTTGTCTTACAGTGAGATAAATGTTTTAGCACACTACTGGCCATTAAAATTGCTACACCACGAAGATGACGTGCTACACACGCGAAATTTAACCGACAGGAAGAAGATGCTCTGATATGCAAATCATTATCTTTTCAGAGCATTCACACAAGGTTGGCGCCGGTGGCGACTACTACAACGTGCTGACATGAGCAAAGTTTACAACCGATTTCTCATACACAAACAGCAGTTGACAGGCGTTGCCTGTTGAAACATTATTGTGATGCCTCGTGTAAGGAGGAGAAATGCGAACTAGCACGTTTCCGACTTCGATAAAGGTCGGATTGTAGCCTATCGTGATGGGGGTTTATCGTATCGCGACATTGCTGCTCGCGTTGGTCGAGATCCAATGACTTTTAGCAGAATATGGAATCAGTGGGTTCAGGAGGGTAACACGGAGCGCGGTGCTGGATCCCAACGGCCTCGTATCACTAGCAGTCGAGATGACAGGCATCTTATCCGCGTGACTGTAACGGATCCTGCAGCCACGTCTTGATCCCTGAGTCAACAGATGGGGACGTTTGCAAGACAACAATCGTCTGCACGAACAGTTCGACGACGTTTGCAACAGCATGGACTACCAGCTCGGAGACCGTGGCTGCGGTTACCCTTGATGCTGCATCACAGACAAGAGCGCCTGCGATGGTGTACGGGTGCACGAATATCAAAACGTCATTTTGTCGGATGAATCCAGGTTCTGTTTACAGTATCATGATGGTCGCATCCGTGTTTGGCGACATCGCGGTGAACGCACATTAGAAGCGTGTATTCGTCATCGCTATACTGGTGTATCAGCCGGCGTGATGGTATGGGGTGCCATTGGTTACTCGTCTTGGTCACCTTCCGTTCGCATTGGCGGTACTTTGAACAGTGGACGCTACATTTCAGATCTGTTACGATCCGTGGCTCTACCCTTCATTCGATCCCTGCGAAGCACTACATTTCAGCAGGATAATGCACGACCGCATGTTGCAGGTCCTGTACGGGCCTTACTGGATACAGAAAATGTTCGACTGCTTCCCTGGCCAGTCATTCTGCAGACCTCTCACCAATTGAAAACGTCTGGTCAATGGTGGCCCAGCAACTGGCTCGTCACCATACACCAATCACTACTCTTGATGAACTGTGGTATCGTGTTGAAGCTGCATGGACAGCAGTACCTGTACACGCCATCCAAGCTCTGACTCAATGGCCATGCGTATTAAGGCCGTTATTACGGCCGGCGGTGGTTGTTCGGGGTACTGATTTCTCAGGATCTATGCACCCAAATTGCATGAAAATGTAATCGCATGTCAGTTGTAGTATAATATATTTCTCCAATGAATACCCGTTTATCATCTGCATTTCTTCTTGGTGTGACAATTTTAATGGCCAGTAGTGTAGATATGGCGATCACTTTCAAAATTTTGAAAAGTTTACTTACGTTTTTCCATTCCTCTTTTTTATTTTAGTGCTCCTTAGAGATAAGGTTCGAATGTCTCTGAGCACTATGGGACTTAACATCGATGGTCATCAGTCCCCTAGAACTTAGAACTACTTAAACCTAAGGACATCACACAACACCCAGCCACCACGAGGTAGAGAAAATCCCTGACACCGCCGGGAATCGAACCTGGGAACCCGGGCGTGGGAAGCGAGAACGCTACAGCACGACCACGAGATGCGGGCTAGAGATAAGGCTGTGTAGCAGATGCAGTTTACATAAGATCGGAGCAAACGGGTAAGTGATCTGAACAATTAGCGGGGCAGTGACCTGAAGGTAATGACAGAAGAACACGTAAATGTTCTATCATTAGGTAAGTAGTTCTTTAACTACACGCTACAAATTAAAGTCCTCTGATACGTTTTTCTGCTTGTATGTGAAGACTAACCTTGTGAACTACTGTAGTGATTTTTATACGGTTTTCACTAACAGTAGTAGTAGTCAGTAACGAGGAACAGGACGGCGTTTCCACAGCAACTCTAGATATACCTCTGCTAGCAGCGTCTCACTATCGAAAAGCACCGTTGTTGTATTTTTTACAGAACTGACGTTAGAGGACAGTGTTCTTTTAGCTGATCTTATATCTTTAACCTTTACAGTTTATATCTCATGACGAATAATGAGCCTTAGGTGATGTTACGATATAATATAATTGTAATTCACTTTCTAGCTATCTCCAACATTTTATATCGTCAGAGGCTGTTGGTCCTCGCCTATTGTAATCTCTGACAGCACTGTAGACTGCCACATAGGAATAGGACGCCGTTTCCACGGCAACCCTCGATGTGTCTTTGCGAGTAGCGTCTCCCTCTCGATGTAGCAATCTTTGGTGCGTCTTCGCAGAATAGACGTTAGAGGGCAGCATACTTTTAGCTGATTTTAAACCAAGAAACTTTTACAGTTTTTTATGACGAATAATCATTTAATATGATGTTACGATGTAATTTAATTATAACGCACTTTTTAGTCTACTTCTTGTGTTTACGTCTTTCTGATTGGCTAGCAATAATGTCACACTCAGGACGGTGGGCGTGACCAAGCCAATTTAACAACCATTCCCCATTTGTCTGAGCCCCTCCTATGTTATGCCAGTCCCGCTGGATATCTGATCCTTGAGCGTCATACACTCTGCCTCACCTTCCGTATATGTCTCCCGTCCCCTATGCGGGTCCTCTATCACCTCATTCCTTACCCCCATCTGCTCCTACTCCTCGAACATATCTGCATACTCTATACCTCCCGCCGCCTTGAACCCCCTCACCCCCTGGTTTCTCCTCTCATCTCCCGTTCCTGCCCCCTACCACACCTTCACTGTTGTGTCCCCCCTACCTCCCATCTTTATACCCTTCACCTCCTTTCCAAAGGTGGCCTTCTGGACGATGCCCTCTCTCACTGCATTTATCTCTTCTATCAACTCTCATCCTCACCCCTCTCTCCTTTCCTCCGTCCTTTCCCTGTGCTACCTCTTGCCCCCCTTCCATCCTGTTTTCTCCAAACCTCTCCCTACCACCCTTCTCCCCCCCCCCCCACTCTTTTGTGTGACCCTCCTCTGCCTTCCCCACACTCCCTGTCACATCTGCCTAGCACCCTCCCCCCCCCCCCTCTTATGGGTCCTTGTCCTCCATTGGCTCCCTTCCCCTCTTCGTTTTTCCTCTCCTTTGCCCCTTTTTATTCTCACATCATCTGTCCAGGTCCCCCAACCTGCCTTCAGCTGTGGTATGTCATATTAGCTAACTTTTTAGTGGAGTGTTCAAGTGAATGTTCATTGTTGTTCGTCTTTCCGAAGTGTTGCGAAGAAAAATCATGCTGTCGCTGGGTGTGAATTTTATGTCTCTTGCGAACAGAAACCAAACTGTCGCCGTGTTTTTTAATTGTCTGTCTATTATTTTACCTGTCTGCTTCATATTTATTTTATTAGCGTCATGATCTCTTTGTTTCTATGTTTTAAGTTCCATGATTTTTCCGCCATGTTACCGTTTAAGACTCCAATTTTATGGCCTGTTTTTATTGTTTGTTACCTTCCTCTTTTGAAAACAAATTCTGTAGGCTGAAGAGCGGGATACTAAGCTGCTGCAGCTCGCCCACCTTGGGGGGAATCGAAACTCAACAAAGAAAAAAAAAAACTTGTCTGATTTTTACTCCCCCACCCTGAATCCAATACCACTCCCGATGTCGTCCTGGCCCCCCACAACCTCCTTGGCGCATGACGGCGGACGTCGTTGCCCTTATTGGTAGCGACCATCTCCCTGTCCTGCTCAAAGTATCAGACGGTCGTCGCCCCCATCCCGACCCTCGCATTGACCCACCCCCGATATATGCCCATGATTATTCCCGTGTCGACTGGAATGCCTACCCGGATACCCTCTCTACCCAGGTCGATAGCCACCCCCTCCTCTATCACCACCCTGGTGATGTTACCCATGCCGCCTCATTTCTCCAGCAGACCCCTACGGTCGCCATCCACCAGCAACATCCCACTTTACCCCCAACAGGCCGTCTTCCTCCTCCATGAATCACTGAGCAAGGTGGCGCAGTGGTTAGCACACTGGACTCACATTCGGGAGGACGACGGTTCAATCCCGCGTCCGGCCATCCTGATTTAGGTTTTCCGTGATTTCCCTAAATCGCTTCAGGCAAATGCCGGGATGGTTCCTTAGAAAGGGCACGTCCGATTTCCTTCCCCATCCTTCCCGAGCTTTTGCTCCGCCTCTAATGACCTCGTTGTCGACGGGACGTTAAACAGTAATCTCCTCCTCCTCCTTCTCCGTGAATCCTGCCGTCTCTACCGTGCCTTTCTTCGCAAGCGTGATGGGACACACCGAGAGCTCCAATGACACGTCCGAAACTTGCTCTCGGCCAAGAAACGCCGGGACTGGCGACAGACATGCACCCGTCTTAATGCCACCCTCCCTATCAACTCGTGTAAGTACTGGTCAGCCTTCCGCCGCCTTACCGTATCTAACCCCCCCCTCCCCCCCTACTACCCTCTCCTTCATGATGACCACCACTTTTCTCATAACCTTAGTAAGGCCAGTCACTTTGCTTCTTACCTCTCCGATGTCTTTACCACCCCTCACGATCCACAGTTCGATTGCTCCCTCTTCCCTGGCGTCCGCGATCAAACTGACACCTCTGCCCCTCATGTATATGAGAAAGGTAAAAGAACTGACGCACATAACTGCAAACCATATCCTTGACACCGGTTCGCTGCAGAATTCTTCGACGTATTCTCAGTTCGAATATAATTAATTTCCTTGAGACCGAGAAGTTTTCGTCCACGATTTGGCACGGTTTTAGAAAGCATCGCTCGTTAGAAGCTCACCTTGCCTTTCTCTCACACAAGGTACTGCGATCTATACATGAAGAGGAACAGGCAGATTGCGTATTTCTAGATTTCTAGAAATTATTTTACACGCTGTCCTATGCAGGCTGTGAACGAAGGTACGAGCGTATGGAGTAAGTTCACAAAAATCTGACTGGCTCGAAGACTTCTTAAATAATAGAATCCTCGACGGCTAGTCTTCAACAGAGACAAGGGTATCGTCAGGAGTGTCCCAGGGAAGTGAGATAGGACCGCTGCTCTTCTCTCTATGTACCAGGTGATAAGTCAGTATAAATTTTAAAATTTAATAAACAACGGAATAATGTAGAAAGAGAGGTAAAAATTGACACACATGCTTGCAATGACATGGGGTTTACTTACAAGGGAACCTCCCCATCGCACCCCCTTCCGATTTAGTTATAAGTTGGCACAGTGGCTAGGCCTTGAAAAGCTAAACACAGATCAATCGAGAAAATAGTAAGACGTTGTGTGGAACTATGAAAAAATTAAGAAAAATATACAAACTGCGGTGTCCATGTACAACATACACATCATCAAGGAGTATTTGAGCTCAGGAGCGCCGTGGTCCCATGGTTAGCGTGAGAACATGGGAAACAAGAGGTCGTTGGTTCAAGACTTCCCTCGAGTGTGAAGTTTAATTTTTTATTTTCAGACAATTATCAAAGTTCAGGCACTCACACATAAGCAACTTTGCTCTCCAAAATCCCAGGACATGTCCAGATTTGTTTGGACATATGCAGGATTTCACGGTCTACAGACGGAAAAATTTGAAAGCGTTGAAAACATTTGTTTTGACAGAGCACAGGGAAAACTGTGTGACTGTGAGACTGTTGCATTCATTTATTGCAGGTATGTGACGAACTCTTATGTTTTCATCACTTTTCTCGGAGTGATTATCACATCCACAAGAAAACCTAAATCGGGCAAGGTAAAAGAGTCTTTTTACCCATTCGCCAAGTGTACAAGTTAGGTGGGTCGGCAACACATTCGTCATGTGACGCACATGCCGCCACCAGCGTCGTATAGAATATATCAGACGTGTTTTCCTGTGGAGAAATCGGTTGACCTATGACCTTCCGATCAAATGTTTTCGGTTCCCATTGGAGAGCCACGTCCTTTCGTCTACTAATCGCACGGTTTTGCGGTGCGGACGCAAAACACAGACACTAAAATTATTACAGTGAACAGAGACGTCAATGAACGAACGGACAGATCATAACTCTGCGAAAATAAAGAATGCAAGCTTTTCACTCGAGGGAAGGAGGGAAGACTTGAACCTAGGACCTCTCATTTCGCAGCTGCTCACGCTAACCACGGGACCATGGCGCTCCTGAGAGGTTCCCTTGATAGAATAAAAAAAAGAAAAGTTCACAAAATGTCCGACAGATGGCTCTGGACAGCAAAACTGCTACCGTGACGGGTGAGAGGTACGCCGATATGTTACAGAATCGCATCATCCCCACCCTGGCTGATAAACACCTGCAGGAACGTAGGACGTTTATACAGGATGGCGCTCCACCCCATATTGCTAGACGCGTGAAAGATCTCTTGCGCGCGTCGTTTGGTGATGATCGTGTGCTCAGCCGCCACTTTCGTCATGCTTGGCCTCCCAGCTGCAGAGACCTCAGTCTGTGCGATTATTGGCTTTGGGGTTACCTAAAGTCTCAAGTGTATCGTGATCTACCGACACCTCTAGGGATGCTGGAAGACAACATCCGACGCCAATGCCTCACCATAACTCCGGACATGCTTTACAGTGCTGTTCACAACATTATAACTCGACTACAGCTATTGTTGAGGAATGATGGTGGACATATTGAGCATTTGCTGTAAACAACATCATCTTTGCTTTGTCTTACTTTCTTATGCTAATTATTGCTATTCTGATCATATAAAGCGCCATCTGTCGGACAATTTTTTAACTTTTGTATTTTTTTTGTTTCTAATAAAATCCCATGTCATTCCAAGCATCTGTGTCAATTTGTACCTCTCTATCTACATTATTCCATGATTTATTCAGTTTTCAAATTTATACTGACTTTACAATGAAATGAACACCCTTAGCTGCTTACAGGCGTTGACATACGCCAGCGTGGACAGATGGAAATGTGTGCCCTGACCGGGGAGTCGAACCTGGGAACTCCTGCTTACATCTACATGACTACTTTGCAATTCACATTTAAGTGCTTGGCAGAGGGTTCATCGAACCACAAGACTTACATGGCAGACGCTCTATTCATCTGAGCCAACGAAGACACACAGGATTATCCGACTGCAGGGAATTATCTCTGACACGCCTCCCGCGATACCCACATTCTCAATGTATTATCCCGCCCATTATACTCATTACTCGCTGCGCATTGCCGATTCCCGTCAACGCCTGTAAGCAGCTAAGGGTGTTCATTTGATTCTAATTTCATTCTAACGAGCTGCGTGGTCACCGATGTTATCTGTTCTTTCGGACATATTATACGGACTTTTTGATCACCCGGTATATAAAAGATTTGGCGTTCAGGTTGGGCAGCATTCTGTGGTGTACTGTAAGGTGTCGAAGTTAAGTGACTGTAGGAGGATACAAGATGACTTCGACAAAATTTCTTTTTGCTGTGATGAATGGCAGATAGCTCTAAATTTAGAAAAATTATTTACGGTAGGAAAAACAACCTGCAATGTCCAGATACGCTAGCGGACATAGTCACGTCGACTAAATACCTAGGCGTAAAATTGCTACGCGATAGCAAATGGAACGACCGTGTGAAAATTACGGTACGGAAAGAGTACAGTCGACTTTGGTTTACTAAGAATTTTAGGAAAGTGTGGGTCATTTTTAAAGGTTCAAAAGGCTCCAAGCACTATGGGACTTACCTGACGTCATAAGTCACCTAGACATAGAAATACGTAAACCAAACTAACCTAAGGACATCACACACATCCATGCCCGATGCAGCATTCGAACCTGGGACCGTAGCAGCAGCGAGGTTTCGGACTGAAGCGCCTAGAACCGCTCGGTCACAACTGCCGGCCATTTGTAAAGGAAACAGCATATAGGTCGCTAGTGCACACTATTCTTGAGTAATGTTCGAGTATTTTAGATCCGTACGACGTCGGTTTAAGAGAAGACATCGAAACAATTCAGATGGGGGCTGCTAGATGTATCAACGGTAGGTTCGAACTCAAAAGAGAATTCCTAGTGAGAAGGCATCGTTCTTTTTGCAAAAACGGAGAAAATTTAGAGAACTGACACCTGTAGCTGACTGCAGAACGATTCTGCCGCGACAACATTCATTGAGCGTAAGGTCCAGGAAGACAAGACACGAGAAATTAGGTCTCATACAGAGGCATATTGACGTTTTACCATTGTTCTATTTGGGTACCCTCCACCACGAACCATATAGTGGCTTGTGAAGTATGAGTGCAGATGTACACTACTGTCCATTAAAATTGCTACACCAAGAAGAAATGCAAATGATAAACGGATATTCATTGGACAAATATATTATACTAGAACTGACATGTGATTACATTTTCACGCAATTTAGGTGCATAGATCCTGAGAAATCAGTACCCAGAACAACCACCGCCGGCCGTAATAACGGCCTTGATACGCATGGCCATTGAGTCAAACAGAGCTTGGATGGCTTGTACCGGTACAGCTGCCTGTGCAGCTTCAATACGATACCACAATTTATCAAGAGATGTGACTAGCGTATGGTGACGAGCCAGTTGCTCGGCCACCATTGACCACACGTTTTCAATTCCTGAGAGATCTGGAGAATGTGCTGGCCAGAGAAGCAGTCAAACATTCTCTGTATACAGAAAGGCCCGCAAAGACCTGCAACACGCGGTAGTGCATTATCCTACTGAAATGTAGAGTTTCGCAGGGGTCGAATGAAGAGTAGAGCCACGGGTCGTAACACATCTGAAATGTAACGTCCACTGTTCAAAGTACCGTCAATGGTAACAAAAGGTGACCTAGACGTGTAACCAATGGAACCACATACCATCACGCCGTTGATATGCCGGTATAGCAATGACAAATACACGCTTCTAATCTGCGTTCACCGCGATGTCGCCAAGCACGGATGCGACCATCATGATGCTGTGAACAGAACCTGGATTCATCCGAAAAAATGACGTTTTTCTATTCGTCCACCCAGGTTCGTCGTTGAGTACACCATCGCAGGCGCTCCTGTCTGTGATGCAGCATCAAGGGTAACCGCAGCCATGGTCTCCGAGCTGATAGTCCATGCTGTTGCAAACGTCGTCGAACTGTTCGTGCAGATGGTTGTTGTCTTGCAAACGTCCCCATCTGTTGACTCAGGGATCGAGACGTGGCTGCACGATCCGCTACAGCCATGGGATAAGATGCCTGTTATCTCGACTGCTAGTGATACGAGGCCGCTGGTATCCAGCACGGCGTTCCGTGTTACCCTCTTGAATCCACCGATTCCATATTCTGTTAAAAGTCATTGGATCTCGACCAACGCGAGCAGCATTGTCGCGATACGATAAACAGCAATGGCGATAGGCTACAATCCGACCTTTATCAAAGTCGGAAACGTGATGGTACGCATTTCTCCTTCTTACATGAGGCATCACAACAACGTTTCGGAGGCAGCGCCGGTCAACTGCTGTTTGAGTATGAGAAATCCGGTTGTAAACTTTGCTCATGTCAGCACGTTGTTGGTGTCGCCACCGGCGTCAACCTTGTGTGAATGCTCTGAGAAGCTAGTCATTTGCATATGACAGCATCTTCTTCCTGTCGGTTAAATTTCGTGTCTGTAGCACGTCATCTTCGTGGTGTAGCAATTTTAATGGCCGGTAGTGTAGTTGCAGAGATGCCACATCATGTTGTGCTTCGCTGCGTCATTGACAGTAACGACATTGCAGGGGCCAATGGGAGCGGTACTTGTGTATAGGGCGACGGCGTCCGTAACGTGCGCAGCCGAGCGGGGAAGTCTCCGTTTCTAGCCTAAACGGGCACCCGGGCGTCCGGACACGTTCGCCTCCATCTGACGCTCCCGTATCAGTTACACAGCGATGGCTTCCTCCACGGCGAGTCCCTGACCCCTCGGATCAACTCACCAGCCCAGTGCCGCACCAGGACAGCCTGGAGGTCGTATCAAGGTGGCCTTCACAACTATACACCGTCCATCATAAGAATAAACCTGATGTGAACTAACACAAACGCGATGATTGGTCAGAAGCAGTAGCAACGTACACTGGTGTTGTTACGCTCTTGGAATACATAAGTCCTACTTATGTATTACATTACTACTAAATTACAGTAAATAAAACTTTAAGAAATTCTAATGCATTACCAGCCATCTACGTTTTTCTTAATCACGCTTTAGCTGTGTAGTTTTTATTTGAAAAATCGTGAATGCTCGCAGCCTCTGCACCGTCGTGTTATGATTGTTGCGCTGTTAATGCCCAGTATGTAAATGCCTGAGACTGCTTCCGCATCCCTACTGAAACACGAGTGTGGAAAGCGGTTAAAAAGTGCACAGAAATAGGTCACTCTTAATGGTTTTCACAAATTCTCAGATATAATTAGAAACTAGGGACTGTAGTAGATAGAGTCGTGGACAAAACGAACGAGACCCCTCGCCTTTCGTTAGGCTGATCCACACAGCATTAAAGTCTGCTACACAGCATAACAGGCAAGACGACGAAGTGCTACCAATACAGGAGTGAAATTGAAAAATTACCCGTACTTTGTCAGACTGTCTTCAATCATCTGTAAGATGCTGATTAGTGTGTTAAACACAACACCTAAATATAAGATATAAATGAAAGAAGACACGCTAATTAGTATGAACTGAATTAATAAAAATGAATGTCAGCTTATCGAGATAACATAGCTGTTTTAGTAAGGCAAAGTACTCCAGATCGTTACGAATTAGCAAAATATTATGCGCATTCGGCCGCAAAACGGTCTGTGTCATCGTTCAGACCAGTCATACTGGATCCTAACATAGGAGCTCACTTTCTTACACCACCAAGGCACGTATACCGCAGGAACTGCGATACATTTTCGCTTATTATGTCTACTCGAGGTAAACTGGTTTTAAGAGTTGTGTCGTCAGATAGACGGTCAAGAAAGTGAGAGCCTGCCCGTGTGGCCGAGAGGTTCTAGGCGCTATAGTCTAGAACCGCGGGATCGCTACGGCCGCAGGTTCGAATCCTGCCTCGGGGATGGATGTTTCTGATGTCCTTACGTTAGTTAGGTTTAAGTAGCTCTATGTTCTAGGGGACTGATGACCTTAGAAGTTAAGTCCCATAGTGCTCAGAGTCATTTGAACCAGGAAAATGAGACTAGTAGGGTTCCATGTTTACCGATTTAGGTGTCGAAATCCTAACAACGAAAATAGCTACGACAGTTACTGAAGATGAAGGCCGCATAAATAATTCTCTCTACTCTTTATTCAAAATGTTCTATTTGCAGTCGATTCATCAGCATATTAATCGTAGCTACGCTTTCGAACCAAAACCCGTTTACAGGAATGAAAATAAAGTTCATTTGCCTATACACTTGATAATTCAGATCCCAGTATTAATGCCAATGCGTTTTAGAAGTGCGAGTACTCCCATTGCTAGCTAGCTTAAGAAACACTTCGGTTAATGAACGTTTTCTCGCTGCGGCGAGTCTAATGGAGAATTCGAAACACTGTAGAATACGTTTGGCAGCTATGTCGCCGTTTATTTCCTGGGGTGGTGCAGAATTATCCTACTAAATTTAGTCGCTAGTCACAGTATCTTGTTATTTCGATAAACATTCCGATTGATTGTCACATGAGCGGTGACATAACGGTAGGAAATTCATATTTTTAGTACAGAAGGCTCTATGCAACCGACACTGCAAATCATTTAGCCATTTTCATTGCGAAATTGCTGGCTTATTCATGTCTGGAGTAATAATAGAGGCTATTTGCCTGGATTGTCTGCTAGTGTAGTGAAAGGTGTTTGCTACTGCAAGGGAGGTCTGGTTTGTTTTCTGTTCTAATCTCGATAAAGGTAGATAGTCTATCAGTTCAAAATGTTCAAATGTGTGTGAAATCTTATGGGACTTAACTGCTAAGGTCACCAGTCCCTAAGCTTACACACTACGTAACTTACATTATCCTAAGGACAAACACGCAGACCCATGCCCGAGGGAGGACTCGAACCTCCGCCGGGACCAGCCGCACAGTCCATGACTGCAGCACCCTTAGACTATCAGTAAAGCAATTTTAAGAAATTCTCGCGCCCCCAATACGTTTTATAGCTAGCTTTATTCTGTACTGGCACCCTGTGGATGTCAATATTAAACTCGTAGGATTTCATACTTGTTACTGCCTACTTTTTCCGCTTCTGTCAATAGTTGAATTGACTTAAGTGTGGCACTGAAATATTTTTAACGGAATTTCGTTATCAATCTTCACGCACTGCTAAATTTGCACACTTTTGTGGTAGGTCAGCTACAGTAATACAGTATGGCTGGTCTGAACGTTAACACAGACCGTTCCGTGGCCGAATATTTTGCTGATTCGTAACGATCTGGGTATTTTGTCTTACCAAAACAGCTACTTTATCTCGATAAGCTGAAATTCATTCTTATTAATACAGTTCTTACTAATTAGCATTTCTTCTCTCAATTATATCTTATATTTACGTGTTGTGCTTAACACACTAATCGGCATTGCCGGCCGCTGCGGCCGAGCTGTTCTAGTGGCTTCAGTCTGCAACCGCACGACTTCTGTGGTCGCAGGTTGGAATCCTGCCTCGGGCATGGATGTGTGTGACGTCTTTAGGTTAGTTAGGTTTAATTAGTCCTAAGTTCTAGGCGACTGATGACCTCTGATGTTAAGTCCCTTAGTGCTCAGAGCCATTTGAACCATTCAGCATTAATGTAGTCTTACACATGATTGAAAACAGTCTGATGAAGTTCGAAAAGTTTTGCAATTTCACGCCTGTGCATAGTATGTTGGTAGCACTTCGTCGCGTTGCCTGTTATACTATGTGACTTTAAAGCTGCGCGGATCAGCGTAACGAAAAGGCGAGGGGTCTCGCTCGTTTTGTCCACGACTGTACATACAATATAGACGTAGCTAGAAGTCGGACGTATAGCGGAAGCGGTAGCGTAATAGTTTAGTTCATTTCTCGCTGGTTCAGGTCTTCTCTGCATCACTTCTTTTTTTCTCGTTCAATTTGAAATACCTACATCTCTTAATTGTAAAATTCAACATTTTTTGTGAATAACGCACGCCTTCTTGTTCCTAATTGCAAATTTCACGCGAAATTGCTGTTTTCGTTTCAAATATAAATTCTTAACTATCGATATTTTATGAAAGACTTAATAAAGGTTGATTAAACTAAAGTGCGCGTCATTTACGACGGCGTCCGCGTTTAGGTTCGTTGTGCACAATTGACGTCATAAAACAGTCAGCCAATGGGCAGAGAACGACGTTGCCAGAGCTCAACTGCAGAGCAGAGCACGGACGAGTGTCTTCAGTTTTAGTAACGTTCAGTCATAAAGTAATTGAACAAAAGCAATGTCTTGATAGCAGACTTTCTAAAAATGAATGTTTGGAAAAAGCATTCTTTATACCAACTGCTTCATATTCAAACAAGCAATAAGCCTCCTAATTCAGGCGATAGCAAGGAAATTCATCCTCACTAACCGATTTTTCGCAATAAAGAACAGCGTTAATTGTTTATTTCCTGTTGTACTTCGACGAAATGTGAGTAATTCATAGTCATACCATCAGTGTTTGTCGGTATCTTGCGTGATTTTTAAAGTACTCCAGAATTTCTAATGAGCTTCGTTAGCGTAACGGTTGATGTGTTTGGCTGCAAAAAAAAAAAAAAAAAAAAAAAAGTTCGAGTTCAAATTTAGTTCGGAGGTTAATATTTTCTTTATTTAAAAACAATATCGAAGTGTCTTATTTCATGAATTTTATTCGTTTGAATACTTTCTTTTTTTTTAAGATTTCTAGTGGCAACTAAAATCGACCATACGGAAAGTATACGCTGTGGACTTTTACCTCTGCAAACTCTTCTTCAAAATTTCGTGCAATGGTTTACTACATTTAATGCTGCACAATAACTGCGTTGAACATCGAAACAAAATTAAGTCATTTATGTGGGGGAATGTATCAGTCAAGAAGATGTGTAAAAATCAAAATTTTGGACCAAATAGTTTTTATGAACTCGAATGATGCCAAAGCAGTCGGAACACCATGTGTCTGCACAGGCGAGCAGTGCAGTGATGACAAAATCGCGCACAGCGATGAATGCGGGGAGCTCGTCTCTGTAGCAGCGAAAAGGTTAATGCGGCCGTGGTGGCTTTACTTCATAAGCTGTGCGCTCCCCCCTAAACGTAAGTTTGCGAACTATACTGTACTATGCTATGGCGCTGCTTCTCTTGGCGCGTGCGTCGTTTGCAACTGGCAACGCAGCAATCTCCCGCGTCTGGGCGGGCATGCGCGAGCCGCTAAGGTAAAAGAATTGAACTATAAGAAAACATAACAGTTTAACTTTTGAGTCAAAAATGAAAAACGAGATACTCTCGTTTCGTACCGCAGATGTAGATAAGTGTTGTAGAAATACGGAAAGCAATCGTTTTCACACATCGAGCACGCCATACCAATGCTGCCTTTTTATATTTGCCACTGTACCATCACAATACGAACGCAACAGAATCGATCTGGAGCCAAGTTACGGGATTTGGCCCGAGAAGTAACAGGACTGTTAAGTTGCCAGACGTACTGGAACTAACAGAACGCTGGCGGGACGTACAGGGTGTTTCAAAACGTACGGCAAAACTTTCAGGACACATTCCTCACACACAAATAAAGAAAAGATGTTATGTGGACATGTGTCCGGAAACGCTTACTTTCCATGTTAGACCTCATTTTATTACTTCTCTTAAAATCACATTAATCATGGAATGTAAACACACAACAGAACGTACCAGCGTGACTTCAAACACTTTGTTACAGGAAATGCTCAAAAGTCCTCCGTTAGCGAGGACACAGACATCGACCCTCCGTTGCATGGAATCCCTGATGCGCTGATGCAGCCCTGGAGAATGGCGTGTTGTATCACAGCCGTCCAAAATACGAGCACGAAGAGTCTCTACATTTGGTACCGGGGTTGCGTAGACAAGAGCCCCCATAAATGCCCCCATAAATGAAAGTCAAGAGGGTTGAGGTCAGGAGAGCGTGGAGGCCATGGAATTGGTCCGCCTCTACTAATCCATCGGTCACCTAATCTGTTGTTGAGAAGAGTACAAACACTTCGACTGAAATGTGCTGAAGCTCCATCGTGCATGAACCACATGTTGTGTCGTACTTGTAAAGGCACATATTCTAGCAGCACTGGTAAAGTATCCCGTATAAAATCATGATAACGTGCTCCATTGAGAGTAGGAGGAAGAGCATGGGGCCCAATCAAGACATCACCAACAATGCCTGCCCAAACGTTCACAGAAAATCTGTGTTGACGACGTGATTGCACAAGTGCGTGCGGATTCTCGTCAGCCCACACATGTTGATTGTGAAAATTTAGAATTTGATCACGTTGGAATGAAACCTCATCCGTAAAGAGAACATTTGGACTGAAATGAGGATTGACACATTGTTGGACGAACCATTCGCAGAAATGTACCCGTGGAGGCCCATCAGCTGCTGATAGTGCCTGCACATGCTGTACACGGTACGGAAACAACTGGTTCTTCCCTAGCACACTCCATACAGGACGTGGTCAGCGCTACCTCGTACAGCAGCAACTTCTCTGACGCTGACATTAGGGTTATCGTCAACTGCACGAAGAATTGCCTCGTCCATTGCAGCACCGAAGTCAACATTATCTGCCTTCAATTGGGCCAACTGGCGGTGAATCGAGGAAGTACAGTAAATACTGACGAAACTAAAATGTGCTCAAACATGGAAATTAAGCGTTTCCGGACACATGTCCACATAACATATTTTCTTTATTTGTGTGTGAGGAATGTTTCCTGAAAGTTTGGCCGTACCTTTTTGTAACACCGTGTATAACGGCTCGTCATAAAGTAGTCTGGCTCGCTTCGTGGAATCTGCTGTTGATAGGCTCTTTATCAACGTAGCAGAGGACACTGAAATGAGTTTCTCGGATTCGGATGAGGAAGCAGCTAAGAGATTACCCGACGACTGCCTTCAGTATTCAACGATACTTTGAACTGTTGCAGTATGCTTGTACATCAAACACAGCTCGCTCGGAAAAATTACCCTGTGTTTAAGTTACATTTTTTTCATCACTCTTGTTTGTATTTAGAATACTATGTCAGGTGAGAACGAGAGCACTTTATCCTTTCCGTATGGTCCCCTAAGGAGCCCACTATAGTGCTGGAGTTTGGTCGAATACTATTTGATTCTCTTTAAAAATTACATGACATTCGAAGCTATATTGTTTCTTTGCTCGTCTCTTTTTACATCTGAACTGTGACTGGTCACATCATTGTAGGACCGCTGGCTGGCCAGTGCTGTCCAAGATTAATGCGTCAAACTAAATCCAATGAGATCCAAGCAAACGCGTAATGTTTACATCAAGATTATTCTTATGGTGAGCAGAATATATAAGACACGCCCTGTCTGCTAAACAACGACCGCTAGACCGTCTGTAATGTTACAGTCCAATCCGTACGTAATCAACGCTTTCTTACATTTTTTCAAAGGGAGACTGTTTTTCTGCTTTTTATTATTGATCCTATATGGCCGTAGCTGGATTATTTTATTGTCTTATGCCGCTTCCTGGAGCAGTTTTGGTTGACCCTGCTCTTCATACCGGTTGCAAACTTTCCTCATACCCGATTTTGTAACACCTTCTCATACCATTTCTGAAATTTCTGCATACATATAAACGGCCTTGCTGTGCTGGTACTGCGAACGGCTGAAAGCAAGGAGAAACTACGGTCGTAATTTTTCCCGAGGGCATGCTGCTTTACTGTATGAATAAATGATGATCGCGTCCTCTTGGGTAAAATATTCCGGAGGTAAAATAGTCCCCCATTCGGATCTCCGGGCGGGGACTACTCAAGAGGATGTCTTTGTCAGGAGAAAGAAAACGCGTTCTACGGATTGGAGTGTGGAATGTCAGATCCCTTAATCGGGCAGGTAGGCTAGAAAATTTAAAAAGGGAAATGGATAGGTTAAAGTTAGATATAGTGAGAATTAGTGAAGTTCGGTGGCAGGAGGGACAAGACTTTTGGTCAGGTGAATACAGGGTTATAAATACAAAATCAAATAGGGGTAATGCAGGAGTAGGTTTAATAATGAATAGGAAAATAGGAATGCGGGTAAGCTACTACAAACAGCATAGTGAACACATTGTTGTGGCCAAGATAGATACGAAGGCCACACCTACTACAGTAGTACAAGTTTATATGCCAACTAGCTCTGCAGATGACGAAGAAATTGAAGAAATGTATGACGAAATAAAATAAATTATTCAGATAGTGAAGGGTGACGAAAATTTAATAGTCATGGGTGACTGGAATTCGGTAGTAGGAAAAGGGAGAGAAAGAAATGTAGTAGGTGAATATGGATTGGGGCTAAGAAATAAAGAGGAAGCCGCCTGGTAGAATTTTGCACAGAGCACAACTTAATCATAGCCAACACTTGGTTCCAGAATCATAAAAGAAGGCTGTATACATGGAAGAAGCCTGAAGGTACTGACAGGTTCAGATAGATTATATAATGGTAAGACAGAGATTTAGGAACCAGGTCTTAAATTGTAAGACTTTTCCAGGGACAGATGTGGACTCTGACCACAATCTATTGGTTATGACCTGTAGATTAAAACTGAAGAAACTGCAAAAAGGTGGGAATTTAAGGAGATGGTACCTGGACAAACTGAAAGAACCAGAGGTTGTAGAGAGTTTCAGTAAGAGCATAAGGGAGCAATTGACAGGAATTGAGGAAAGAAATACAGTAGAATAAGAATGGGTAGCTTTGAGTGATGAAGTAGTGAAGGCAGCAGAGGATCAAGTAGATAAAAAGACGAGGGCTAGTAGAAATCCTTAGGTAATGGAAGAAATATTGAATTTAATTTATGAAAGGAGAAAATATAAAAATGCAGTAAATGAAGCAGGCAAAAAGGAATACAAATGTCTCAAAAATGAGATCGACAGGAAGTGCAAAATGGCTAAGAAGGGATGGCTAGAGGACAAATGTAAGGATGTAGAGGCTTATCTCACTAGGGATAAGATAGATACTGCCTACAGGAAAATTAAAGAGACATTTGGAGACAAGAGAACCACTTGTATGAACATCAAGAGCTCAGATGGAAACCCAGTAATAAGCAAACAAGGGATAGCAGAAAGGTGGAAGGAGTATTTAGAGGGTCTGTACAAGGCGATGTACTTGAGGACAATATTGTGGAAATGGAAGAGGAGATAGATGAAGATGAAATGGGAGATACGATACTGTGTGAAGAGTTTGACAGAGCACTGAAAGACCTGAGTCGAAACAAGGCCCCGGGAGTAGACAACATTCCATTAGAACTACTGATGGCCTTGGGAGAGCCAGTCATGACAAAACTCTACCATCTGGTGAGCAGGATGTATGAAACAGGCGAAATACCCCCAGACTTCAAGAAGAATAGAATGATTCCAATCCCAAAGAAAGCAGGTGCTGACAGATGTGAAAATTAGCGAACAATCAGTTTAATAAGCCACAGCTGCAAAATACTAACTCGAAGTTTTTACAGACGAATGGAAAAACTAGTAGAAGTGGACCTCGGGGAAGATTAGTTTGGATTCCGTAGTAATGTTGGAACACGTGAGGCAATACTGACCCTACGAGTTATCTTAGAAGTCAGATTAAGGAAGGGTAAACCTACGTTTCTAGCATTTGTAGACTTAGAGAAAGCTTTTGACAATGTTGACTGGAATACTCTCTTTCAGGATGTAGGTTGAAGTAGGTACTGGGAGATGAAGAAGCTTGCACAGGATAGAGTAGCATGGAGAGCTGCATCAAACCAGTCTCAGGACTGAAGACCACAACAACGTAACCTTCTTCACGGAGTGTTACCGCGTTGCTCCGTTTACACCAGTAGTTTCCAACCTGGGGGGTAAGACGAAATTTTCTGAGGGGTAAAAGTAAAACTATTCGATTCTTTTTCCGTCATGAAACTAAATTATTTTAAAAACATCAGTACTATCGTCACAATTTTGTAAGACTCTAATGTTGATTATATAAGCTATCAGTAATCACATTTTCTCAATTAGTAGCACTATTCCGTGGAGGTTACAAGTTGTTGTTGTTGTTGTTTTTAGGGGAAGGAGACCAGACAGCGCGGTCATCGGTCTCATCGGATTAGGGAAGGACCGGGAAGGAAGTCGGCCGTGCCCTTTCAAAGGAACCATCCCGGCATTTTCCTGGAGCGATTTAGGGAAATCACGGAAAATCTAAATCAGGATGGCCGGACGCGGGATTGAACCGTGATCCACCGGAATGCGAGTCCAATGTGAGGCTACAAGTTCCTCACATAATCTGTCCACTACACACATATATTGTACTTTGTCCCATACACTGGCGACGAGAAAAGGGAGACATATACCTCACAAGTGCTAAATATCACAAGAAAACATCTTCTCCAAGTTGTAGATTGTACCTGCAGTAGTCCATTGCTTCATTACTCGCCTCGAAACAGTTAAGTGAATTAATTGACAGCACGACACAGCAATAACTACATAAGTGGTTGCCGGCCGCGGTGGTCACGCGGTTCTAGGCGCTCAGTTCGGAACCGCGCGACTGCTACGGTCGCAAGTTCGAATCCTGCCTCGGGCATGGATGTGTGTGAAGTCCTTAGGTTAGTTAGGTTTAAATAGTTCTAAGTTTTAGGTGACTGATGACCACAGATGTTAAGTCCCATAGTGCTCAGAGCCATTTGAACATAAGTGTTACTGCACTGCTGTATCAAGATTTATTATTATTATTACAGTGGTGAGACACAAAGCATTTGAAGTTGTCCAATGTCTGCAAGTCCAGAAATAAGGGTTGCAGCAATGAAGTGATTTACACATCTGAACTTGTTTGATTTTAAATGGGGTTGTAGTGCGTAGGTCAAGCAGTGCCGCAATCAAGAGAATTAATCCAGAGGAAGCAACAAGTATCTACCCTCTCTGTGGACTGTTAGCTTTCTTTTCTGAGAAGGAGTCACGGGTAGCACTTGCGATGCACCACGAATTCATTCTAACACACACACACACACACACAAATTTCATTCGCCTTTTTAAAAATAAAAAATAAAAGTCTTACATTCTACAGTTTAGTAAGGTGCTAAAATTGGTGATAATGTGGAGGGGAGGGGGGGCAACATATGGCGGGGAGGGGGGGGGGGGGCAGGGCAGCGGTACTAGCTAACGTGTCATTGCACTCAGGGGTAATGGTCTAAGAAAGTTTGGGAACCACTGCCATAGATAATATGCACAGGCGGCCGCCGCCATTTCTTTGCCAGAGTTCGCGCTGGAAATACTGTCGCTTGTTTACATGTATTTCACACTCAAATTATAGGAGAAATTCTAGGGTGTTATTTAGTATATGACAGCTATAATTTACGTGGAGTGACGCAGTGTATATACCATTTATTACAACGTTCTGAAAAAAAAAGAAATAGGAAAAAAAAGAGTCTTGTATTGTTGCGTCGATTTCAGTGCCTCCAGCTCGGTTCATTGTTGAAATTAGTAGCCGCTACGTTTTATATAACCTTTTCCTTCCAACCGAACATATTCTGTTGGATGATGTCATTACGGTTCTAGAAACTGTCTTACACGGCAAAAATCGAGAAGACACATCTCTAATGATGTTTAGAAACGGTAAAGAATGAAAGCATGGCAAAACAACTTCACAGTAGCTGATTTTCCTAAACATAACGCCTGTTATTAAGGATACTTGCAGTTTCATATGTTTAGTAATTAAATATACAGGGTGTTACAAAAAGGTACGACCAAACTTTCAGGAAACATTCCTCACACATAAATAAAGGTCGGCCGTCGTGGGCGAGCGGTTCTAGGGGCTCCAGTCCGGAACCGCGCGACTGCTACGGCCGCAGGTTCGAATCCTGCCTCGGGCATGGATGTGTGTGATGTACTTAGGTTAGTTAGGTTGAAGTAGTTCTAAGTTCTAGGGGACTGAATACCTCAGATGTTAAGTCCCTAAGTGCACTGAACCATTTTTGAACCACAAATAAAGAAAAGATGTTGTGTGGACATGTGTCCGGAAACGCTTAATTTCCATGTTAGAGCTCATTTTAGTTTCATCAGTATGTACTGTACTTCCTCCATTCATCGCCAGTTGGCCCAGTTGAAGGAAGGTAATGTTGACTTCGGTGCCTGTGTTGACATGCGGCTCATTGCTCTACAGTACTAGCATCAAGCACATCAGTACGTAGCATCAACAGGTTAGTGTTCATCACGAACGTGGTTTTGCAGTCAGTGCAATGTTTACAAATGCGGAGTTGGCAGATGCCCATTTGATGTATGGATTAGCACGGGGCAATAGCCGTGGCGCGGTACGTTTGTATCGAGACAGATTTCCAGAACGAAGGTGTCCCGACAGGAAGACGTTCGAAGCAACTGATCGGCGTCTTAGGGAGCACGGAACATTCCAACCTATGACTCGCGACTGGGGAAGACCTAGAACTGAGAGGACACCTGCAATGGACGGGGCAATTCTTCGTACAGTTGACGATAACCCTAATGTCAGCGTCAGAGAAGTAGCTGCTGTCACTGTATGGAGAGTGCTACGGGAGAACCACTTGTTTCCGTACCATGTACAGCGTGTGCAGGCACTATCAGCAGCTGATTGGCCTCCACGGGTACACTTACCCGAATGGTTCGTCCAACAATGTGTCAATCTTCATTTCAGTGCAAATGTTCTCTTTACGGATGTGGCTTTATTCCAACGTGATCAAATTGTAAATTTTTACAGTCATCATGTGTGGCCTGACGAGAATCCGCACGAAATTGTGCAATCACGTCATCAACACAGATTTTCTGTGAACGTTTGGGCAGGCGTTGTTGGTGATGTAATGATTGAGCTCCATGTTCTTCGACCTACGCTCAATGGAGCACGTTATCATGATTTCATACGGGATACTCTACCTGTGCTGCTAGAACATGTAAAGTACGTCACAACATGTGGTTCATGCACGATGGAGCTCCTGCACTTTTCAGTCGAAGTGTTCGTACGCTTCTCAACAACAGGTTCGGCGACCGATGGTTTGGTAGAGGCGGACCAATTCCATGGCCTCCAAGCTCTCCTGACCTCAACCCTCTTGACTTTCATTTATAGGGGCATTTTAAAGCTCTCGTCTACGCAACCCCGGTACAAAATGTAGAGACTCTTCGTGCTCATATTTTGGACGGCTGTGATACAATACGCCACTCTTCAGGGCTGCATCAGCGCATCCAGGACTCCATGCGACGGAGGGTGGGTGCATGTATCATCGCTAACGTAGGACATTTGGAACATTTCCTGTGTTTGAAGTCACGCTGGTACGTTCTGTTGTTGTGTGTTTACATTCCATGGTTAATGTGATTTGAAGAGAAGTAGTAAAATGAGCTCTAACATGGAGAGTAAGCGTTTTCGGACACATGTCCACATAACATATTTTCTTTCTTTGTGTGTGAGGAATGTTTCCTGAATGTTTGGCCGCACCTTTTGTAACACCCTGTAGAACGATTATAATCCAAGATTTATTAACTGATATTTGAGTTCGATAAATGCATTTCAAATATAAGCAATAAAATAATTTAGTGAGAGTGACACTCGAACTGCTGATAGCACAATTTGTAATCTTCAATGTTATTTACGTATCTACAGGTGACATTACAGTAGATAGGTGAACTATTTCGTTGATATAGTGCCCAGAAATGTTCGAATCGGCTTTTCTCTTCACAAGCTAAGAAATCTGTAGACAGTGCATGATACGGACCGAAACAGTTTTTCAAGAGTCGTCAGAACTATAAACCAACTGCAGGAAGTACTGCGAACATACGACTCGAGAGAGACCCACGGCATAATGAATAAATAAATAAAATAAAAAATATTCGTCTCGCAGATCATCAATCAGTCACGTACGATTGCACCAATGGCCACTCTTTCTCCGTATATAGGCTCTCTTATAGACAGGTGGCAGCCGCAGTCTTTAAAAAAAGGTAAAATTACAGCGAAGCAGTGCAAAATCAACGATTACTTAAGTGTCAGTATTTGTATAAACGTATCTGTGAAATGTGGCTTAAAAGAGCAAGCATCTTATAAGATTTTCAAGGACGAACACAACCATTGCTAACCTTTTTCATGACACGTGGAATTTTCTTGTATGCCTTTTTGGGCCACTACCCCTTTTCAAGAAAATTCCGTTGGGATCGTCCAAAATGTGACATTCTTAACTTTTAAATGTGTGACTATAAAGGTAATGGTAGTAAAAGAACATTTGCAGCATGTGTTTCTTCCCACATTTTTTTTAAAAAAAGTCATTGCAACATAATTATGAGAAAACAGATTTAAACTTTCGCAACTTTTCTTGAAAAGTAAGGGAAGGAAAAAATATTTTCTTATCTTCGAATCGGGGAAAAACAGTCCTCATTTCTTTGAATGTAATAGCCTTTTTTCTAGACTGTGTGTAGCACATGACAGAAAATAGCCTGATACTCGAGTATAAAAATGACTACCAAATGGACGTAGTTGTATCCTTCCAGCATAAAGTGGTTTTTTCAGCTCAGTCTTCCAGAATCAGAAAAGTCGAATTAGGAACTTAGAAAGAATTTCGACATAACAGACAGTTGACGTATTATACGTTGCTAGTTAATGTCGATGTATTTGAATTTAGTAAAGGTGACAAATTCAGTTAAAATAGGAGAGGGGAGATCCAACATGTCACATACGTATGAAATGTCGTTGAGCGATGACGCAATCATGGTACCGTTACAGGAAGCCGAGCAAAGAGCACTCGATTGTTTCCTGTGGGCTTTAGCACCGGAAATGCCTAGGAGGGAGCACACTGGTGCACTTGATCTTCCCGCAGCGGTTAGGCTAGCAATCGAATTTGAAGAAAGTGACGATGAAACGGGGGTAGCGCATCGACGAAATATGTTTGCAGCAAATATAACATGCCTTAAGTGTGTGCTGAGACACTGCTGCTAGTCACGGAGCAGTAGGATGGTGTGAACCACCGGCGGTTTGAAGGTAATAATGATAGAGATGATCTGGGTGGTTAATAAACTCAAAAGGGAATCTCACTAAGGGAACCCAGTAAAAGCAAATAGTGTAAATACGAATGTGGCTGTCTTAGATGGTAAGAAGTATAAGTTTTCGTTTGACACTGGGGAGCATGTGTCGATGGCCTTGAGAGATTTAGTGGATAGGAGGCAATGGGACCCCTCGTGTTACACATTGCGTGGAGTGGGGGATAGCGATATACAGGGCGACAATTATTCAACTATATGTAATAAACCTAAATTAATCATAAACTACGCCGTGCACACACTTTATTCAACATGTCGACGTCACTACGGATATTCGGATTTAGATTATGACATGTTATACATGCCTGCATCAAATGGTTCAAATGGCTCTGTGCACTATTGGAGTTATCATCTGAGGTGATCAGTCGTCAAGAACTTAGAACTACTTAAACCTAACTAACCCAAGAACATCACACACATCCATGCCCGAGGCAGGATTCGAACCTGCAACCTAGCAGCAGTGATGTTCGAGACTGAAGCGCCTAGAACCGCTCGGCCACAGCGGCCGTATGCCTGCACCATGGCAATTATGTGGCGCAGGCGAATAGCGAAATTCTACATGACCCACTACAGTGTCGGTACATCGATGCCATCGATGACCTCATGAATGGCTGTTTTCAGCAATGGTTTTGGGGTTATTCTTGCCTCGAGATGACTGGCTGTTGTTGTGTCGTCTTCATCATCATCATCGTTCATCCCCATTACGGTCGGAGGAAGGCAATAGCAAACTGCCTGCGCTAGTGGGTGTCTCCCGCATCGCCCCCAACGCCCCTCGGAGTATGGAACCTCATCATCATAATCCAAAATTAAAGCAACAAACGGCTATTTCCCCATCCTGTGCGTAACTCACAATATAGACACACAAACTGTCAACCAGATGTCCGTAATATTGTGTTCTGCACGGAAGATTGGCACTCCGGCCAACACACAACCACGCCAACGATGACTCCAGGTAGTGTTTGCCAGCTGACCCCACATCCACAGTCGCTGTGTACACAGTCACAGATGTGCAGTATGGCACAGAGAAGATGCCCACCAGGCTGTCTGCGGTAATGGTACGTGAATTACGTAACCATTACAGCACCTCACCTCAACCTCTCGATGCCAGCAATATTCTACTGTGCTTCTGTAGAATAGTTAACATATTTCTGTGACAACTTTCAGATTTGATTCCATTAATGTAGAAATACTTCGATACATTGATTTGTATGTATGGCAATTATATTGTTCTTATGTGTATTCTTTCTTTTGTGACTGTGATCATTGACGTACTTGTAGCTCTGATTTTTGGGCGCGTAAGCGATTATTAGAGAGTCAAGCTATGGTCGTCATGTTAAAAAGGCGCAAATTGTAGTCAGTTTATGAAATGTGAACTTTAACAGTGAGGAAGATATTTTAAATTGTGTTTTATATTGTGAAGTGATGTTTTGGAACGAGTTACGTGATATTGCAACAAAATTAATAAAAAGAAGTGTAACTTAAATTCGGAGTGCTGATTACTTTTTTACATCACCATTGTCCTAACTTGCAAAAGTTTAATCTTCAAGAATTGTTTACGAAACATATCTATAAAACTTTTGAATATCGTAGAATAACACCTAGGCCTCTTTGCATCCGTGCTTGGAATCATCACTACCTAGATTTTCGACGATTTAGCAATGAGTGCACAACGAGACCAGCGTGGGAAACACGAAAAGATGAGTGCCTAGGTTATCCATTATTTCATGAAATGACTTTATTAACTGTGCTCTAATGATACCTGCCATATAATATAACTTTGTTGTTGCCCGAAAATGCAATATTTAGCAGCGTGAGCAACACTACAATCATAATTAATTTTTGACCTGTGTTATGGTAGCATTGTTAGAAGGGCCAGAGAAAGAAGGAGGCAGGACAGTCGCAAACTGATTTGGTCCGATGGCTTAGTGTGAATCGTCATGTTGTTTCCCGGATGGGAGCTCGCAGCATCCACTGGACATATTGTATCGAGACAAATGGCGTGCAGAAGGCTTCGGCAGAGTGGCCTTTATTGTCGGAAATATGCTTTATGTCTACCTATGATGCGTCTTTCTGAAGAAGAGCAATTTGTTAACATCGAGTATTGTTTGAAGTGTCAGAAACTCATTTCTGAAAGTATTTGTATGTAGCCATATATGCAAGTGAAACATGGACAATAAATAGTATAGACAAGAAGAGAATAAAAGATTTCGAAATGTGGTGCTACAGAAGAATACTGGAGATTACGTGGGTAAATCACATAACTAATGAATAGGTAGTGAGTAGAACTGGGGAGAAGAGGAGTTTGCAGCACAACTTGACTAGAAGAAGGCATCGGTTGATAGGAAGTTCTGAGGCATCAAGGGATCACCAATTTAGTAATCGATAGCAGCGTAGAGGGTAAAAATTGTAGAGGGAGACCAAGAGATGAATACACTAAGCAGATTCAGAAGGATGTAGGCGGCAGAAGGTACTGGGAGATGAAGCAGCTTGCACAGGATAGAGTAGCATGGAGAGCTGCATCAAACCAGTCTCAGGACTGAAGACCAGAACCAACCAACGATGATGCGTTTTCACTGAAGGGAACGTCTAGAGTGTAGTCATCAACATGCCACCTGGACGGTCGAACAGTGGGTCACTATGATTTTCACAGATTTGTCCCAATATCTGGAGGAAACGTGGAACACGACTTCGGGACCCAAACATTGCGCAAAGTGACCGAGATCGGCGAGGATCTCTAATGGTGAGAGCAGGATTATGTTAACCACTCGAACACCTCTTCGTGAAATTGTACTGGTGAAACGCCACTGTTGTCAGGTTTCGTGATCTCGGGACTTCATCTCCGGTTGTTGCGAGGTGCTGTGGGCCAAGACGTCGTATTGATGGACGATATCGCTCGACCTCATACTGCAAGGGTGGGTGATGTTTTCTTGGAAACTGAAGATATTGCACGCATGGCGTGGCCTGGTAGCTCGCCCGATTTGAATCGCATAGAGCATGTCGGAGATGCACTAGGGCGACGACTTGCATCAATCAGCATCCACCGACCATTCTACAACACTGCGACCAGCTCTGCAGCAAGAAAGGGCGTTAGTGCCTCGATCTTTTGAGGCTGGTGACATCATTCACAGCACGCCCTCTCGTTGTCAGGTCTGTATTGCTACTGGAGTTGGTCACACTCCATACTGAACACATTAACCAGTTGGAATGTGTGTGCAACTCTGTTAAGTTGTAAAAAAGGAAGAATATTTTTTTCTGCCATTATGCAAGTTGCACTTATATGCGCTTTGTATTGTTCATATTGTTTCTACACTACTGGCCATTAAAACTGCTACAGCAAGAAGAAATGCAGATGATAAACGGGTATTCATTGGACAAATATATTATACTAGAACTGACATGTGATTACATTTTCACGCAATCAGGGTGCATAGATCCTGAGAAATCAGGATTGAGTCAAACAGAGTTTCGATGGCGTGTACAGATACATCTGCCCATGGAGCTTCAACACGATACCACAGTTCATCAAGATTAGTGACTGGCGTATTGTGACGAGCCAGTTGCTCGGCCACCACTGACCAGACGTTTTCAGTTGGTGAGAGATCCGGAGAATGTGCTGGCCAGGGCTGCAGTCGAACATTTTCTGTATCCATAAAGGCCCGTACAGGACCTGCAACATGCGGTCGCGAGTTATCAGCTGAAATGTAGAGATTCGCAGGGATCGAATGAAGGGTAGAGACACGGGTCGTAACACATCCGAAATGTAACGTCCGCTGTTCAAAGTGCCGTCAATGAGAACAAGAGGTGACCGAGACGTGTGACCAATGGCACCCCATACCATCACGCCAGGTGATACGGCAGTATGGCGATGACGAATACACGCTTTCAACGTGCGTTCACTGCGGTGTCGTCAAACACGAATGCGACGATCATGATGCTCTAAACAGATCCTGGATTCATCTACAAAAATTAGGTTTTGCCATTCTTGCACCCAGGTTCGTCGTTGAGTACACCATCGCAGGCGCTCCTGTATGTGATGCAGCGTCAAGGGTAACTGCAGCCACGGTTTGCTGCTGCAAACGTCGAACTGTTCGTGCAGATGGTTGTTGTCCTGCAAACGTCCCCATCTGTTGACTCAGGGATCGAGACGTGGCTGTACGATCCGTTACAGTCATGCGCATAAGATTCCTGTCATCTCGACTGCTAGTGATACGAGGCCGTTGGGATCCAGCACGGCGTTCCGTATTACCCTGCTGAACCCACCGATTCCACATTCTGCTAACAGTCATTGGATCTCGACCAAAGCGAGCAAACACTGTCGCGATACGATAAACCGCAATCGCGATAGGCTACGAGTACAATCCGAACTTTATCAAAGTCAGAAACGTGATGGTACGTATTTCTCCTCCTTACACGAGGCATTACAACAACGTTTCACCAGGCAACGTCGGTCAACTGCTGTTTGTGTATGAGAAATGGGTTGGAAACTTTCCTCATGTCAGCACGTTGTTTTAAGTGTCGCCACAGGTGCCAACCTTGTGTGAATGCTCTGAAAAACTAATCATTTGGATTTCACAGCATCTTCTTCCTATCGGTTAAATTTCGTGTCTGTATCGCGTCATCTTCGTGGTGTAGCAATTTTAATGGCTAGTAGTGTAGAAAAATTACGAATGTTCCGGAACTTTTTGAACAGACCTCGTATATTCAACCTGTTATACTACGTTTGGTTGTAGCAGCCATCGCCGCCACAGCTCGTGCTCTAAGTGTGGATAGTACGAGGGAAGCAAAAAGGGAAGCGTCGTTATCTCGTTTGTTTTTGTCTGCACTCACAGGCGGCCTCGGGGCGTCTGGCGCTTGTAATGCAATCCAGGCACCGCGCTGCGTTGTACTGCGGTCGGTGTGTGCGCCAAGAACTCCGTGTTTACCGTGTCGCGGCGATTAAAAAAGCTTGTGTGCGCAGTTGAGGTCAGAGCCCTGGACAAAATCGTAACAAGTGTCTGGTACTAGTAAGTGATGTAATGATCAGTATCTTTAGTACAGTACCTGCACACAGTGCTTTTTTTCCTAAAAAAAAGTTTTTGTGTACTCTCACACTAGATATAATGCAGAGAGAATTGGTTGGTTGGTTGTTTGGGGAAGGAGACCAGACAGCGTGGTCATCGGTCTCATCGGATTAAGGAAGGATGGGGAAGGAAGTCGGCCGTGTCCTTTCAGAGGAACCATCCCGGCATTTGCCTGGAGTGATTTAGGGAAATCACGGAAAACCTAAATCAGGATGGCCGGACGCGGGATTGAACCGTCGTCCTCCCGAATGCGAGTCCAGTGTCTAACCACTGCGCCACCTCGCTCGGTGCAGAGAGAATTATTGAAGTGTTCAGTATAGCTGATTATTTATTTAACTATGAAACTACATTGGAATTAACATTACCTAACAAAAAATGTTCAACTGTGTGTGCAATTCTAAGGGACCAAACTGTTAGGCCATCGGTCCCATGACTTCCACACTTCTTAAACTAACTTGTGCTAACAACAACAGACAGATACCCATGCCCGAGGGAGGGCTGGAAACTCCGGCGGGAAGGGCCGCACAATCAGTAACGTAGCGCCTCTAACCACGCGGCCACTCCGCCCCATTACCTAACAGTATAACTCTTTATAAACTGACGTCGGTTCATGTTCGCTGTACTCCTCATGTTTTCTTATTTTACTCTTCCAATTTAATGATAGTTCCCAAATTCGGAGTAGGTATTAAAATCCATGGAGAAGAAATAAAAACTTTGAGGTTTGCCGATGACATTGTAATTCTGTCAGAGACAGCAAAGGACTTGGAAGAGCAGTTGAACGGAATGGGTAGTGTCTTGAAAGGAGGATAGAAGATGAACATCAACAAAAGCAAAACGAGGATAATGGTATGTAGTCGAATTAAACTGGGTGATGCTGAGGGAATTAGATTAGGAAATGAGACACTTCAAGTAGTAAAGGAGTTTTGCTATTTGGGTAGCAAAATAACTGATGATGGTCGAAGTAGAGAGGATGTGAAAACTAGATTGGCAATGGCAAGGAAAGCGTTTCTGAAGAAGAGAAATTTGTTAACATCGAGTATAGACTTAAGTGTCAGGAAGTCGTTTCTGAAAGTATTTGTATAGAGTGTAGCCATGTATGGAAGTGAAACGTGGACGAGAAGAGAAGAGAATAGAAGCTTTCGAAATGTGATTCTACAGAAGAATGCTGAAGATTAGATGGGTAGATCACATAAGTAATGAGGAAGTATTGAATAGGATTGGGGAGAAGAGAAATTTGTGGCACAACTTGACGAGAAGAAGGGATCGGTTGGTAGGACATGTTGTGAGGCATCAAGGGATGACCGATTTAGTATTAGAGGGCAGCGTGGAGGGTAAAAATCGTAGAGGGAGACCAAGAGACGAATACACTAAGCAGTTTCAGAAGGATGTAGGTTGCAGTAGTTGCTGGGCGATGAAGAAGCTTGCCCAGGATAGAGTAGCATGGAGAGCTGCATCAAACCAGTCTCAGGACTGAAGACCACAACAACCCACATTTACATCTTGCCTCGGGCATGGATGTGTGTGATGTCCTTAGGTTAGTTAGGTTTAAGTAGTTCTAAGTTCTAGGGGACTGATGACCTCAGATGTTAAGTCTCATAGTGCTCAGAGCCATTTGAACCATTTTCAACCCACATTTACAGAAAACAAATTGCGGCCAATGCCAACTCCATTATGTTCTTGCAGGTCAATTTCCTTCTGAAAGTCATTGAGAGGTTGAATCTTTTTCGCCTCTGTGTAACGTTTGCAATCTTATTTTTCGGTGTCCAAGGAGAAATATTTAAGCTCTTTTTTCAGTCGATGAACCATTCTTGCGAATTTTACACTGGATATTTTTTTCTGGCAGTATTGCAGCCGGTATGTTACGCCACAGAAGTTCTCAGTGCAAGCAAGGTGATACGTAGTTGCTAGTAGAGTTGTTCTTGCGGTAGATGTAAGGTAGTGAGGGACAGTCGTGAATTGGCTATGCTACTGAGCTGATTGAAATAGATTGCAGAGCGCAAAGACACGGAGAAGGATTAATTTCGAATTATGATCGGGTAAGGATTTACTGGGAATGTGAAGATTATTATGTAAAATTATTACTGCGCTGCTTGCTAGAAAGTAATAATAATTTGTTTAAATAACAGAAGGTTTTAGTGGAATTTTTCTTTGTTGGTATGGTCTACCGGAAATGAGAAAGATCGCCAGTCTGCGGAGGTCACCATCTGCAGAATCGTCGATAGAACCGACTGTGATCTCTTGATGCAAAGCCGAATGGAGGTTCCGAATCAGAGGCTCAGATGGTTCAGTGACCGTGTAGGCTGCAGATTCCTTGATTTGCGCCGTCAGGTGGTGGGGTTCCCGGTTCTGCTTTATAGGTCAGGACTCTGCTACACACAGGACGCGTCTACACGGCTAGCGATGGCTGTGTGAAAGGGACTGGCCGGTTTTTTAGATTAGAGTGTCTCAGGAAACCACAGAAAGGGTGTCCGTCTAAAAGGGAGCAGGTAAAACACAGTGAGGTAGTTGTAGAAACAATCGGTATTGTAGTGATAAATTGTCGTAACTATGTTGGGAAAGAAACAGAGCTCTAAGCCTTAATAGAAAGCACTGAAGCTCAAATAGTTACAGGTCCGGTAGGCTGGCTAAAGCCAGAAATAAGTTCAGCCGAAACGACCTAACAGTGTTCAGGAAGGATAGATTAAATACAGTTGGTGGTGGAGTATTTGATGCTGTCAGAAGTAGTGTACCTTGTAGTGAAATTGAAGTAGGTAGTTCCTGCGAAACAGTATGGGTAAGAAATAGGAGTAATCAGCTGAATTACAGGCCCATATCAATAACGTCCATTTTCAGTAGGGTTTTGCAATATATACTGTGTTCGAAAATTGCATATTACCTCGAAGAAAACGATTTGTTGACTCATAATTGGCACGGATTCATAAAATATTGTTCTTGTGAAACACAACTAACTCTTTATTCTCACGAGTCAATTAGAGCTATAGACAGGGGATGTCAAACTGATACCATATTTTAAGATTTCCTGAAGGCTTTCGAAACCGTTCCTCACAAGCGTCTTCTAACCAAAATGGGTGCCTCTGGAATATCGCCTCAGTTGTGCGACTGGATTCGTGATTTCCCACCAGAAAGGTCACAGTTCTTAGTAATAGACTGAAAGGCATCGAGTAAAACAAAAGTAATATCCGGCGTTCACCAAAGAAGTGTTATAGGCCCTCTATTGTTGCTGATCTATGTTAACGACATAGGAGATTATCTAGCAGCCCTCTTAGATTGTTTGCACATGATGCTGTCATTTACCGCCTTGAAGAGTCATCAGCTGACCTAAACGAATTGCAAAATTATTTAAATAAGATATCTGTATGGTGCGAAAAGTTACAATTGACCCTTAATAAAGAAAAGTGTGAAGTTATTCACACGAGAACTAAAAGCAATCCGCTAAATTTCGATTACAAATTACACGAATCTGAAGGCTGTAAATTCAGCTAAATACTTAGGGATTACAATTACAAATAACCTAAACTGGATCTATCACATAGATAATGTTGTGGGTAGAGCAAAACAAAGACTGCGTTTCATTGACAGAACATTTAGAAGGTGCAACAGGTCTACTAAAGAGATTGCTTACACCACGCTTTTCCGCCCTATTCTAGAGAGCTGCTGTCCGGTGTGGAATCCGCATCAGGTGGGACTGACGGATGACATCGGAAAAGTTCATATAAGGGCAGATCGTTCTGTATTATCGCGAAGTACGGGAAATAGTGTCACGGCAAACATTAAAACAAAGGAGTTGTGAGGCATCTTCTCATAAAATTTCAATCACCAACTTTCTCCTCCGATTGCGAAAACATTCTGTTGACCCCCACGTGCATAGGGAGAAATGATCACCACGATAAAATAAGAGAAATCAGGACTCCCGCAGAAAAATTCAAGTGCTAGTTTTCCCGCGAGGCGTTTGAGAGTGGAACGGTAGAGAGACAGCTTGAAGGTGGTTCATTGAACCCTCTGACAGGCACTATTGTGAATAGCAGAGAAATCTTGTAGATGTAGCTGGGTTAGAAAGTTTCATTGTTCAGAAGAGAATAAGTAAAGTCATCAATTCACATAGCTTGCACTCACAGATTATAGACTTCGACACTCCTTTGCCATTTTCAGTAACTAGTATTTGTCACGAAATAATCTTTGTGAAAATGATTTTAATTATTAGACAACGAGTTTGAATGTTTGCAATACAGTTTATCAAAGGTTTGTTGACATACAATTATTTTGTAAGTTTCAGTTTCATCACCGTCCTCTGAAGAAAGAATTTCATATTTTCAATTGGGTCGCCACATTGCACATCGCGGAACACAGTAAGACTGAAGCATGAACTGCCTGCGTGTTGCTTCAATGATTAGAACATGATCAGATAACGTTAACGGAGGTGTTACTGTGTAATTTATTTATATGGTGTTTTTTTATGACCTAACAATCATCTGTGAGCGCTGCGTATATGGACATGGCTAAGTGCACAGGGCCCTTCTTGGTTTTAAATGTTTTATTTATGACAAATTGTTAGTTTACGTGCTACGTATCTATATGATAACCTGGCGTGAGGTTCAACTCAAAATGAACACATTTTACAACATACAATTTTGAAGACCTGAATTCTGTCGAAACCAATTGTTCGTAAATAAATTAATATTTATGAGATCTTGGCTTTAGAAAGGTTTTACCAAGTAAACAGATAGCTCCTTCTCTTTTTTCAGCGTGAGAAAATTCAACTACCTGAGTATTATAAGCTTCAATAAGTGATACAAATTCTGAGAGCTTGCAGTTTACAAGTATCATATAACCTTTTCTATCTGCAACCTCCCCCCCCCCCCCCCCCCCCCCCCCAAGAACCACGGACCTTGCTGTTGGTGGGGAGGCTTGCGTGCCTCAGCGATACAGACCACAACGGAGGGGTATCTACTGAGAGACCAGACAAACGTGTGGTTCCTGAAGAGGGGCAACAGCCTTTTCAGTAATTGCAGGGGCAGCAGTCTGGATGATTGACTGATCTGGCCTTGTAACACTAGCCAAAACGGCCTTGCTGTGCTGGTACTGCGAGCGGCTGAAAACAAGGGGAAACTACAGCCGTACTTTTTCCCGAGGGCATGCAGCTTTACAGTACGTCGAGGGAGACCAAGAGATGAATACACTAAGCAGATTCAGAAGGATGTAGGTTGCAGTAGGTACTGGTAGATGAAGAAGCTTGCACCGGATAGAGTAGCATGGAGAGCTGTATCAAACCAGTCTCAGGACTGAAGACCACAACAACAACAACATATCCAACCTGGCAGGACGAGCTTTTTCTGAGAATATTATGGGTGATCTAACTTAGATTTTGGCAGCAATTCATCTCTGATCACAAGAGGGGGGCCTCCAACCTAAGACATCTACATCTACAGCCATACTCCGCAAGCCATGTAGTACACGCCTCACCTATTAAGGGGAACACTAAGATTTTTCAGCTGATAGCGGAGAAATTAGCATCCGTCTTCGAATTATCTCAACCTCTATTTTGACCTTCCACTCATCTCCAAACCAGAGGACCGCGATCGACCCTGGGTATGATGCTGCAAAAATGGTTCAAATGGCTCTGAGCACTAGGGGACTTAACTGCTAAGGTCATCAGTGCCCTAGAACTTAGAACTACTTAAACCTAACTAACCTAAGGACATCACACACATCCATGGCCGAGGCAGGATTCTAACCTGCGACCGTAGCGGTCGCGTGGTTCCAGACTGAAGGGCCTAGAACCGCTCGGCCACAGCGGCCGGCTATGATGCTACAAATAGGCAGGTTATACTGCACGATGTGTTAGATGATAGTTACCTTCACTACATCAGTTATCCGCTGAAAGGCGCCGAGGATGGTCTCAGAACCCAGGTAGCAGGCGTCATTCGTGCCGACACGTACAGGTATTCGCAGCCGCTTCGACTCCTTGCAGTGGATAGCCGGTAGGTCCTCCTCCACGTCACAAAAGAGACTGCCCAGCAAACATACCGACTCCACACTGCCATTCTTTCCCGCCCTACATTCCATTTCCCTGACGGGCTTCATCACCTGCCTAACGTGGAATTCCCAATGGCTGGCGTACCCACCCTCTACACTTGCCTGGACTGGGCTGAAGAATCGGCCGCTGGCCCAACAAGAGGGGCATCCCGTGCTGGTTCTGGAGTATTATCGACACAGCATATCACCTCGTACCTGTTGCTAAGGTGTAATGGGTCAGCCGTCCGGTCCATTCCCTCTTTCGCCTTCTGCCCAGTGACACGCAATCCACCTCTGTCCGCCACTCACTCTCAAGTGAGGGTGAACCGCTCTGATGTCGTGCGACAACCAGATCATCAGGGGATTCCAGCGCCTCCGAAGGTGTCGCAGGTCTCGTCACCAGCGGTCCGATGTCGCCCACAAGACTGAGCAGTACCCAGAAACATTTTAACGGTAGCCAATGCAGCTTCATGTCCACTCACAACAAGTTTAGCCTCTAGCCATATAGTACGGCGCATAAAGTTGATATAAGATAACGAGAAACAGAAACAAAGCAAGATTAGGTTAGTAAGTACTAACAGACCCCAAAAAAGAGGAAATCACCGGACTGTGGCACTATTGAGGCTGAAATGTGTGCAAAACATGACGAGAACAATAAAGAAATAATAAAATCTGCTCTGCAGTATCCTCACTATAGCCTGGGACCGTAAGATCAAAAGAGGAAAGGCCGCTGGACCTGATGGGATACCAGTTCGATTTTACACAGAGTACGCGAAGTAACTTGCCACCCTTCTTGCAGCGGTGTACCGTAGGTCTCCAGAAGAGCGTAGCGTTCCAAAGGATTGGAAAAGAGCACAGGTCATCCCCCTTTTCAAGAAGGGACGTCGAACAGATGTGCATAACTCTAGACCTATATCTCTAACGTCGATCAGTTGTCGAATTTTGGAACACGTATTATGTTCTCGTATTATGACTTTTCTGGAGACCAGAAATATACTCTGTAGGAATCAGCATGGGTTTCGAAAAAGACGATCGTGTGAAACCCAGCACGCGCTATTCGTCCACGAGACTCAGAGGGCCATAGACACGGGTTCCCAGGTACATGCCGTGACTTCCGCAAGGCGTTCGATACAGTTCCCCACAGTCATTTAATGAACAAAGTAAGAGCATATGGACTATCAGACCAATTGTGTGATTAAATTGAAGAGTACTTAGGTAACAGAACGAACGCGGCATGTCATTCTTAATGGAGACAAGTCTTCCGAAGTAAGAGTAATTTCAGGTGCGCCGGAGGGGAGTGTCGTAGAAGCGTTGCTATTCACAATATACATAACTGAGCTTGTGGGTGACATCGGAAGTTCACTGAGGCTTTTCAGGTGCGCCGGAGGGGAGTGTCGTAGAAGCGTTGCTATTCACAATATACATAACTGAGCTTGTGGGTGACATCGGAAGTTCACTGAGGCTTTTTGCGGATGATGCTGTGGTATATCGAGAGGTTGCAATAATGGAAAATTGTACTGAAATGCAGGAGGATCTGCAGCGAATTGACGCATGGTGCAGGGAATGGCAATTGAATCTCAATGTAGACAAGTGTAATGTGCTGCGAATACATAGAAAGAAAGATCCCTTATCATTTAGCAACAATATAGCAGATCAGCAATTGGAAGCAGTTAATTCCATAAATTATCTGTGAGTACGCATTAGGAGTGACTTAAAATGGAGTGATCATATAAAGTTGATGGTCGGTAAAGCACATGCCAGACTGGGATTCATTGGTTGAGTCCTAAAGTAATGCAATCTGATAACAAAGAAAGTAGGTTACAGTACGCTTGTTCGCCCACTAATTGAATACTGCTCAGCAGTGTGGGATTCGTACCAGATAGGATTGATAGAAGAGATAGAGAAGATCCAACGGAGAGCAGCGCGCTTCGTTACACAACCATTTAGTAATCGCGAAAGCGTTACGGAGATGATAGATAAGCTCCAGTGGAAGACTCTGCAGGAGAGACGCTCAGTAGCTCGGTACGGGTTTTTGTTAAAGTTTCGAGATCATACTTTCACCGAGGAGTCAAGCAGTATATTGCTTCCTCCTACGTACAGGTATATCTCGCGAAGAGACCATGAGGATAAAATCAGAGAGATTAGAGCCCACACAGAGGCATACCGACAATCCTTCTTTCCACGAACAATACGAGACTGGAATAGAAGGGAGAACCGATAGAGGTACTCAAGGTACCCTCCGCCACACACCGTCAGGTGGCTTGCGGAGTATGGATGTAGATGTAGATGTAGATCCGCAAGCTGTTAAAACAGGCGTAAATTCCTCTACTGTGAATGAATGCACCACAGTTACTAGAAACTCTGCTTCCACAAAAGCTACTGCAGGAAATACACTCCTGGAAATTGAAATAAGAACACTGTGAATTCATTGTCCCAGGAAGGGGAAACTTTATTGACACATTCCTGGGGTCAGATACATCACATGATCACACTGACAGAACCACAGGCACATAGACACAGGCAACAGAGCATGCACAATGTCGGAACTAGTACAGTGTATATCCACCTTTCGCAACAATGCAGGCTGCTATTCTCCCATGGAGACGATCGTAGAGATGCTGGATGTAGTCTTGTGGAACGGCTTGCCATGCCATTTCCACCTGGCGCCTCAGTTGGACCAGCGTTCGTGCTGGACGTGCAGACCGCGTGAGACGACGCTTCATCCAGTCCCAAACATCACCCAATTGGGGGACAGATCCGGAGATCTTGCTGGCCAGGGTAGTTGACTTACACCTACTAGAGCATGTCGGGTGGTACGGGATACATGCGGACGTGCATTGTCCAGTTGGAACAGCAAGTTCCCTTGCCGGTCTAGGAATGGTAGAACGATGGGTTCGATGACGGTTTGGATGTACCGTGCACTATTCAGTGTCCCCTCGACGATCACCAGAGGTGTACGGCCAGTGTAGGAGATTGCTCCCCACACCATGATGCCGGGTGTTGGCCCTGTGTGCCTGGGTCGTATGCAGTCCTGACTGTGGCGCTCACCAGCACAGCGCCAAACACGCATACGACCATCACTGGCACCAAGGCAGAAGCGACTCTCATCGCTGAAGACGACACATCTCCATTCGTCCCTCCATTCACGCCTGTCGCGACACCACTGGAGGCGAGCTGCACGATTTTGGGGCGTGAGCGGAAGACGGCCTAACAGTGTGCGGGACCGTAGCCCAGCTTCATGGAGACGGTTGCGAATGGTCTTCGCCGATACCCCAGGAGCAACAGTGCCCCAAATATCCTGGGAAGTGGCGGTGCGGTCACTTACGGGAGTGCGTAGGATCCTACGGTCTTGGCGTGCATCCGTACGTCGCTGCGGTCCGGTCCCAGGTCGACGGGCACGTGCACCTTCCGCCGACCACTGGCGACAACATCGATGTACTGTGGAGATCTCACGCCCCACGTGTTGAGCAAATCGGCGGTACGTCCACCCGGCCTCCCGCATGCCCACTATACGCCCTCGCTCAAAGTCCGTCAACTGCACATATGGTTCACGTCCACGCTGTCGCGGCATGCTACCAGTGTTAAAGGCTGCGATGGAGCTCCGTATGCCACGGCAAACTGGCTGACACTGACGGCGGCGGTGCACAAATGCTGCGCAGCTAGCGCCATTCGACGGCCAACACTGCGGTTCCTGGTGTGTCCGCTGTGCCGTGCGTGTGATCATTGCTTGTACAGCTCTCTCACAGTGTCCGGAGCAAGTATGGTGGGTCTGACACACCGGTGTCAATGTGTTCTTTTTTCCATTTCCGGGAGTGTAGATATGGATACTAATACAGGGTGTTTCAAAAATGACCGGTATATTTGAAACGGCAATACAAACTAAACGAGCAGCGATAGAAATACACCGTTTGTTGCAATATGCTTGGGACAACAGTACATTTTCAGGCAGACAAACTTTCGAAAGTACAGTAGTTACAATTGTCAACAACAGATGGCGTTGCGTCTGGGAAACTCTATAGTACGACATTTTCTACATATCCACCATGCGTAGCAATAATATGGCGTAGTCTCTGAATGAAATTACCCAAAACCTTTGACAACGTGTCTGGCGGAATGGCTTCAGATGCAGTTAAGATGTACTGCTTCAGCTGTTCAATTGTTTCTGGATTCTGGAGGTACACCTGGTCTTTCAAGTGTCCCCACAGAAAGAAGTCACAGGGGTTCATGTCTGGCGAAAAGGGAGGCCAAGTCACGCCGCCTCCTGCATGTTTCGGATAGCCATAAGCAATCACACGATCATCGAAATATTCATTCAGGAAATTAAAGACGTCGATCGTGCGATGTGGCCGGGCACCATCTTGCATAAACCACGAGGTGTTCGCAGTGTCGTCTAAGGCAGTTTGTACCGCCAAAAATTCACGAAGAATGTCCAGATAGCGTGATGCAATAATTGTTTCGGATCTGGATAATGAGCCAATGATTCCTTTGGAAGAAATGGCGGCCCAGACCAGTAATTTTTGAGGATGCAGGGATGATGGGACTGCAACATGGGGCTTTTCGGTTCCCCATATGCGCCAGTTCTGTTTATTGACGAATCCGTCCAGGTGAAAATAAGCTTCGTCAGTAAACCAAAAGCTGCCCACATGCATATCGCCGTCATCAATCCTGTGCACTATATCGTTAGTGAATGTCACTCGGGCAGCAATGGTAGCAGCGCTGACGGGTTGCCGCGTTTGAATTTTGTATGGATAGAGGTGTAAACTCTGGCGCATGAGATGATACGTGGACGTTGGCGTCATTTGGACCGCAGCTGCAACACGGTGAATGGAAACCCGAGGCCGCTGTTGGATCACCTGCTGCACTACCTGCGCGTTGCTCTCTGTGGTTGCCGTACGCGGTCGCCCTACATTTCCAGCACGTTTTCCGTCACGTTCCCAGTCCGTTGAAATTTTTCAAACAGATCCTTTACTGTATCGCTTTTCGGTCCTTTGGTTACATTAAACCTCCGTTGAAAACTTCGTCTTGTTGCAACAACACTGTGTTCTATGCGGTGGAATTCCAACACCAGAAAAATCCTCTGTTCTAAGGAATAAACCATATTGTCCACAGCACACTTGCACGTTGTGAACAGCACACGCTTACAGCAGAAAGACGACGTACAGAATGGCGCACCCACAGACTGCGTTGTCTTCTATATCTTTCACATAATTTGCAGCGCCATCTGTTGTTGAAAATTGTAACTACTGTAATTTCGAAAGTTTGTCCGCCTGAAAATGTACTGTTGTCCCAAGCATATTGCAACAAACGGTGTATTTCTATCGCTGCTCGTTTAGTTTTTATTGCCGTTTCAAATATACCGGTCATTTTTGAAACACCCTGTACATTGGTATAAATGACGTGGCGCTTTTTATGGCGGAAAATTACACAAGGAATGCGCCTCATACAAGGATATACGCTAAGATTTACGCAGAAACCAAAACATAGAATAAATTGCAATCACTAGCTTACACACTACAACATAATCCGCCCCCAGTAGCTGGGTGTTAAGCGTGACGAACTGTCAATCCTAAGGGCCCGGGTTCGATTCCCGGCTGGGTCGGAGATTTTCTCCGCTCAGAGAGTGGGTGTTGTGTTGCCCTAACCATCATCATGTCATACCCATCGACGCGCAAGTCTCCGAAGTGGCGTCAACCCGAAAGACTTGCACCCGGCGAGCGGTCTACACCACGGGAGGCCCTCGTCACACGACATTTTTTATTTAGTACAATACAAAGACGCAGTTCACTTCTTAGCAGGAGCGCGTAAAAAACATAAATATAAACACAAGCTACAGGCGCGTCCACTCGCCTCGATCTCTACCGCTGAAGATGACTCGTGATCTCTGCCGCCGATAAATGACAGAACAGATACAGTATCCCAAGGATGTGCAAATTTAATGCTTTGTTTAGTTCTTTCTACAAATAGTAATAGGAGCAGGGAATAAGTGATAAGGTGCTGGGCCAGAATTACGTTACACACTTTGCTTTAAATAATTTAATACACAGAATTTCAAACTGCGCTATTCACACCCGAAAACCTCGTTCTGCTTTCACAGGATGAATAATAACACACGCTATGTACTTCATAGACAATTTATGACGACATCGTGCTACAGCAAGTAACAGTTTAACAGTATGTTGGTGATCCACAAGAAATCAAGTTAAAACTAGGAATTTTACACACTAATTATAGCTCAGGAAAAGAAGGTTTCAAAACTTACATGAATTTCGTAGAGATTAGGTAACAACTAAACCAGCTAAAGCATGAGATAGAAAACTTAGCTATGCTGGCGCTAATTTAGATGTAATTCATTTGCAGAATAATGAGTTTGCAGTTACCGTATTAATTATTACAACTTGTAAAAGTGTTACAGCAAAGTTGACTTCAGTGAACAGATTTTAAAACGAGTAAGACTAAAATTTAGAGCTTAAATACACAAACACCAAAAACGAAAATATCAGTCACACAACCTTTTCAAACAGTATCCACCTGCAGAAGCTGATGCATCTCATTAGAACAGTCGTAGATCCAAGAAAAAGGTACTGACAGATTGGATTCAAATAGCGATTTTCTGAAACAAACAGCAAGTGACATTTACAATTTACAGTACGACAAATTGGAGCCTTTACTAGCTTACAACATCACAAATTAAAAGACAGATTAACTTATGAGCCTGCTCCAAATAATAAAACACAGGTACAAGCCCCACTACGTCACATTTCGTTTTCGACGCTACTTTACCTGCCGCATTCACTAGGGACTTGATTTTTTATGCCTGTTATATTCCTTCCGAGGCAAGTTTTCCTCTGACTTGCATATTTTATAAATCTGGGCGCATTTACTTGTCATATGAGACGACATCTTTCTTCATTTTATTTTTTTTTCAATTTAACACCAATTTTCGCTTATACTCTGACGAATATATTTATTGGCTCACTTTGTATTCTAGTAGTGCTCCTCAAGATTTTCACAATGAAACCCGAATCAGTGTCCTAGCTAAAAGCGTTTCCAATCTACACCAGTTTTTAACTTCACACAAGTCTAATTCGTAACGATCACGCATATGTACCTGCCTACACTGGAGCGATGACGTCACAGGCATGACAAATACTGCACAACGAACACATGTAGACCTGATCTATCGACCGTGGGCTCGACCATTTTTTACGCATGTGCTTATATGGATATTGGGTCTTTCCTTTCGGACATCACCTGCAGCCAGATATTCACTCCTGGAAATTGAAATAAGAACACCGTGAATTCATTGTCCCAGGAAGGGGAAACTTTATTTAAACATTCCTGGGGTCAGATACATCACATGATCACACTGACAGAACCACAGGCACATAGACACAGGCAACAGAGCATGCACAATGTCGGCACTAGTACAGTGTATATCCACCTTTCGCAGCAATGCAGGCTGCTATTCTCCCATGGAGACGATCGTAGAGATACTGGATGTAGTCCTGTGGAACGGCTTGCCATGCCATTTCCACCTGGCGCCTCAGTTGGACCAGCGTTCGTGCTGGACGTGAAGACCGCGTGAGACGATGCTTCATCCAGTCCCAAACATGCTCAATGGGGGACAGATATGGAGATCTTGCTGGCCAGGGTAGTTGACTTACACCTTCTAGAGCATGTTGGGTGGTACGGGATACATGCGGACGTGCATTGTCCTGTTGGAACAGCAAGTTCCCTTGCCAGTCTAGGAATGGTAGAACGATGGGTTCGATGACGGTTTGGATGTACCGTGCACTATTCAGTGTCCCCTCGACGATCACCAGAGGTGTACGGCCAGTGTAGGAGATCGCTCCCCACACCATGATGCCAGGTGTTGGCCCTGTGTGCCTCGGTCGTATGCAGTCCTGATTGTGGCGTCACCAGCACGGTGCCAAACACGCATACGATCATCATTGGCACCAAGGCAGAAGCGACTCTCATCGCTGAAGACGACACGTCTCCATTCGTCCCTCCATTCACGCCTGTCGCGACACCACTGGAGGCGGGCTGCACGATGTTGGGGCGTGAGTGGAAGACGGCCTAACGGTGTGCGGGACCGTAGCCCAGCTTCATGGAGACGGTTGCGAATGGTCCTCGCCGATACTCAGGAGCAACAGTGTCCCTAATTTGCTGGGAAGTGGCGGTGCGGTCCCCTACGGCACTGCGTAGGATCCTACGGTCTTGGCGTGCTTCCGTGCGTCGCTGCAATCCAGTCCCAGGTCGACGGGCACGTGCACCTTCCGCCGACCACTGGCGACAACATCGATGTAATGTAGAGATCTCACGTCCCACGTGTTGAGCAATTCGGCGGTACGTCCACCCGGCCTCCCGCATGCCCACTATACGCCCTCGCTCAAAGTCCGTCAACTGCACATACGGTTCACGTCCACGCTGTCGCGGCATGCTACCAGTGTTAAAGACTGCGATGGAGCTCCGTACCGCGGTTCCTGGTGTGTCGGCTGTGCCGTGCGTGTGATCATTGCTTGTACAGCCCTCTCGCAGTGTCCGGAGCAAGTATGGTGGGTCCGACACACCGGTGTCAATGTGTTCTTTTTTCCATTTCCAGGAGTGTATGTCAACGCTCGTCAGCAGCTGAAGGTATTAATATATAATTCTATTTTTTTACGCATTGTTATCAGCATAGGTATTAGCGATTTAGATCTGTTGGTATTCTGTCACGCCGGTCGGAGTGGCCGTGCGGTTCTAGGCGCTGCATTCTGGAGCCGAGCGACCGCTAGGGCCGCAGGTTCGAATCCTGCCTCGGGCATGTCTTATGTCCTTAGGCTAGTTAGGTTTAATTAGTTCTAAGTTCTAGGCGACTGATGACCTCAGAAGTTAAGTCGCACAGAGCTCAGAGCCATTTGAACCATATGCTGTCACACAAGAAAGTTGAACCGACGAGCGAATAGACACTTTCATGTTTAAAATTTGTGACATCGTAGGGCACGAACTCGGAGTTAATACTTTTCGCGAGCAGGCACCCTAACCTTTTTTTTCTTTTCAGGGCCTTCAACCTCCGTTCATATCCTTGCCTTCGTTCACCATTGCTAACCTTCTCGGCATGACCTCTTCGCTATCAGTTTTCCATAAGAAGGAGAAACGAAGTCTTCCTTATATATGAATCAAACTTAAAATCCTCCTTCACAAAATAAAATTTTAATCCTACATAAAAATACTATCTACCCTCTTCCTAACATAGTGTATTGTGTATTAAACCGGGGACTTAGAAACAACGGAGAAGCTTCGTCCTGTCGTAGGCCTCAGTGGTTCAAAACCCCACAACAGGCCACAGCAATCCACCTACCCCAATGCCGCCCCACACCGGACACAGGGTTATTGTGCGGTTCGGCCCCCCGTGGACCACCGCAGCGAACGTCTCATACCAGACGAGTGTAATCCCAAATGTTTGCGTGGTAGAGTAGTTATGGCGTACGCGTGCGTTGAGACAGTGTTTGCGCAGCAATCGCCGACATAGTGTAACTGAGACGGAATGCGGGGAATCAGCCCAAATTCGCCGAGGCAGATGGACAACCGCCTCAGAAACCATCCACAGGCTGGCCGGCACACCGGACCGCGACACTAATGCGCCAGGTGGGGCTCCCTAACATAGTGTAAGAGATCCATGACTACGGAATTTATTGGTAGCGCACTCGAGCAGATGTAATTTCGATGGATTGCTCACGCGCTGCCTGCGATATGTAAGCTATAAGAACCGAAGACCGAAGAGCAGTGTTGGATGCAGTAGGAACTGTGTGGCAGTAGGAGTAAGTAGTAGCTAGCAGTCGTGTGTATGGCTGTGCCGATCGTGGTGAGCGATGGCGGTGCCTGAGCGATATAGTATAAGGTAAAAGCAGCCACTCGCATATGTACTATTCTTATATCAAGTCCCATGTAAATGTTTTAAAAAAATCTCTTAATAATAACCTTTCTTATAAAAATTAACTTTTTAACAATCATTCACCTCAATTTAAATAATTTACTAATTTCTCCAATCCATGGTCATCCCGATTATTGTAAAGAAAAATCAGTTGTTTCTTTTTATACATGGCAAATCTATCGGCCAGCATTGCACTGGGCAGCGCCAGAAAAATTACTTATACGAGCAGATATACACGAGTTATCCTGCGATCTTATTGAGGTAAGAATTTTCAATTTATTCAGGGCCATGAGGCAGAACTGCTGACATCCAAATTTGCCAGTTTAAATTCACTGTCACTAATTTATTGAAAGGTTACATAAGTGAGCCACTTCTTTATTGGGAGGATATTCACATTATTATTGTTGTGTAGGTTAACACTGAATGTGACTGATATATATATATATATATATATATATATATATATATATATATATATATATATATATATATATATAATCTGTGGGGAGGTTACACTTGGCAACTGTGGCAGGATCGTATTTTTGTGAATTTCTGAGAATTAGTCAGTTATATATCTGCTCTTATTTACTTAATGCTAAATTGACTTTGCATCTGGCGCAACGCATTTGCTAATTTGTCACTCTTTTCTACACATATCATCGGCAATTTATTACTCTTTGTTGTTATTGTATTTGTTCCATTTTTGCTTTGTCTTTGTTTGATTTTCTGCTTATCTTCGATTTGTGAAAATGCCACGAAAAACTGCTAACAGTACATCGTGATGTGTAATGAGTGAAAAAGCCGACTTGAATAATTTGACTGATAATATCAGCGTCACGCAGTTTTATAATGACAATCCTCCAACTACAGACAATCAGTGCGTGCCAACCACCAATAATGATTTTGGTCCTAATGATGAGCAAACAAATTCAATTATGTCCACAGTAAATTTAACAATTGATGACGTGGCACGTTGCAACACAATGAACGCTGCCCAGTTTGACACACCTGATTTGCAAAATTTTCCCAGTGTACAAATAAATGTTTCTCACGAAAATGAACAATCTACTTAAAACACGTCAGAGTTATTTGATTCCGGTGTAGTGACCAACAATGCATATACAATTGGTAAACCTTTTCGTGAATCAGACAATGACCAAATGGTTGCACAAAACGTGACATATTCAGATACACCATCACAGAGCACAGGAAACAGAGTCGCCAATTTTGGCTTGGATCAAGTTATGGCATTATTACTACAACTCAATGAAAAATACGACTACCATTTCAAACAACTTAATGAATCGTACAAACAACTTAATGAAAATTTCAAACAGTTTAATGAAAAACACGACAACCTTACTGAATCGTACAAACAACTCCATGAAAGTTTCAAACAGTCGAATGAAAAACATGACGGGCCGATCAAACGAACTAATGAGGACTTTAAACAAATTAATGAAAAATATGACTCCTCTATTGAACAGCTTACTGAACATGCCATTAAACCAGATGTTAAGAAATTAAACAAAACCACATGTACAATGCAAAAAACAATTAACGCTTCTGACAGTAAAAACGGCGATCAGGTAAAAGCACTGACTGAAAATTTTGATGAATGGCATGACTTATGCATAAATGCTATGCCAATAATTACTGTAATGTGATGACTTGTGAATAATGTTCTGTAATACTCCATACATACTACATAAATGTTTAATAACTGGCCAATAAATGCCAATAATTACTGTAATGTGATGACTTACACATAAATGCTTTGCGAATAATTACTGTAATAAGATGACTTATGAATAATATTCTGTAATACTCCATACATATTACATAAATGTTTAGTAACTAGCCGATGAGTGCCAATAATTATTCAAATCGGTTGATACACTAGTGTAATTCTGAATGTTGACTAGCATAAGACTTAATGTATCGTTCACCTTCTGGCCTAATTACCACCAATTACTGTGATATCCATATGTCCTCTCCATCCACATGATCATGGATCACTATATTTGGTTTGTGCACTAATTCCACATTGATGTAAGAGTATGGATTCTACCAGAAAATGGTGTTGACATCAAGCTGTCCACCACTCTGACCGAAGGAGTTGTCATTATGGTCCCACTGTTTGGTGCACCTAATGTACTACCAAAATGATAACATACAATATTAATACAACATTTCAGTGTCTTGGGTAGACTGATAAATACTTCAGGGAAGAGAATTTCAGATTGTCTCACTTGGTGTTTCGCTTCTGTAGAAAGATATGGACTTTCAGTGCAGCTACGTGCAACCCACTGTGCTACAACCATGATGCTATCCTTCCCATTCCTTTCCTAGTTCTTGTACAATGCTAAAGACTTCTACAGTGCGAGTGCACTTTATTTCATTTCTTAATGTATTCAGTTCTTGTAAAAAATGCTAAAAACTTTTTCAGTGCATGTGCACTTCATTTCAGTTGTTAATATGATCAGTTCTCCTAAATATGCTAAAGACTTTTACAGTAAATGTGCACTTCATTTCATTTTTTAATATGATCAGTTCTCCTAAATATGATGAAGACTTTTACAGTGCATGTGCAATTTATTTCATCTCTCAATGTGATCAGTCCACGTAAAAATGTTAAAGATTTATACAGTGCGTGTGCACTTTATGTCATTTGTTAATATATTTTGTACTCATTGCGTATGCTCTATTCCATTTCTTAATATGTTCTGTACTTATATTATTTATCAATAATGTTGTATATATATGTATATACTCTGTGACTGTAGACTTAGTAAACTAAATAGATGATAGAAAAATTTGTTGCTGATGGAAAGTCCATTTGACTCACCATCGCTGCCAAATTTTTACCCCCTCAATGGAGGGTTATGTAAGAGGTCCGTGACTAAGGAATTTATTGCTAGCGCACTCGAGCAGATGTAATTTCGATGGATTGCTCACGCGCTGACTGCGATATATACGCTATAAGAGAATTTCAGACCAAAGAGCAGTGTTGGCTGCAGTAGGAATTGCGTGGCACTAGGAGTAAGTAGTAGCTAGGAGTCGTGTGTATGGGGTTGACTGGGCCGGTCGTGGCGAGCGATGGCGGTGCCTGAGCGATGTATTATAATGTAAAAGCAACCTCTCGCGAATATACTATTCTTATATCAAGTCCCATGTAAATTTTTTAAAAGATCTCTTATTAATAATCTTCCTTATAAAAATTAAGTTTTTGACAATCTTTCATCTCAATTTAAATAATTTACTAATTTCTCCAATCCATGGTCATCCCGTTTACTGTAAGGAAGAGTCAGTGTTTCTTTTTATACATGACAAACCTATCGGCCAGCATTGCACTGCGCAGCGCCAGAAAAATTTCTTATACGAGCAGATATATACACGTTATCCTGCGACCTTATTGAGGTAAGAATTTTCGATTTATTCAGTATGACTTTTCAGGGCCATGATGCAGCACTGCTGAGGTCCAAATTTACCAGTTTAAATTCACTGTCAGTTAATTATTGAAAGATTATATAAGTGAGCCACTTTCTATTGGGAGGATATTCACGTTATTATTGCGAGGTTACGGAATAATAAACTGTTGGGTAGGTTAACACTGAATGTGAATGGTTCAAATGATTCAAATAGCTCTGAGCAGCTGCGGTCATCAGTCCCCTAGAACTTAGAACTACTTAAACCTAACTAACCTAAGGACATTACACACATCCATGCCCGGGGCAGGATTCGAAAGCAGTCACGCGGTTCCGGACTGAAACAAGCCCTATTTCTTCGTAATATATGAAGTTATCTTTTTGTGTTATTCTTGTATTAAGAAGAAGAAAATAAAAAGGGAAAAAGTTACTAGCATTTCGTAGGTTTAAGAATTGTGGGAGCTGAGACCGTTATGCGTGAGAAAGTCTAGAGGAGTGTTTTATTCAGCACTGCAACTGAAATGCTAAAGTTAATGGTTGTTTTATTTATTTATTTTGAACTTGACTGTTTTGAAGCCCATTGCCGTTACTGCCTCTCCCGTTTTAACTTCATCTCAGAGTATGACTTGCGACCTGCGTCCTCAGCTGTTTGCTGGACGTATCCAATCCTGTCCTCCCTTACGGTTGTAACCCTCTACGGCTTTCTCTGGTACCATGGAAGTCATTCCCTTTAACAGATATCCTACAATTCTGTCCCTTCTTCTTGTCAGTGTTTCCGATATGTTCCTTTCATCGCTAATTCTGCAGATTGCCTCCTTATTCCATGTCCTTTCACTCCACTCAATTTTCAACATCCTTCTGTAAAATCACACGTCGGTGTCTGTTCATCTCTTCTTTTCCATTTTTCCGCACGTTCCACGATTCATTTTTGTGCAACGCTTTGCTAAGAAATTTCTTCCTTCAATTACGGTCGATGTTTGGTGTTAGTGAACTACTTTTTTCCAGGAATGCCTTTATTGCCTCTGTTGTTCTGCTTCATATACCCTCTTTGCTTCGTTAGTTATGCGTTATTTTGCTTCCAAGGTAGCAAGAATTCCTCCACTTCGTCTACTTCTTGATTCACAATTTTGAGGTTCAGTTCATCGGTAATCCCGTTCTTGCTACTCCTCATTACTATCGTCTTTGTCTGGTTTTCTCTTAGTCCATATTCTGTGCTCATTAGACTGTATGTCCTCTTCAAAGTGTCTTGTAATTATCTCACAGTTTCCTATGACCAGCCAGACGGAGTGGCCGAGCGGTTCTAGGCGCTACAGTCTGGAACCGCGCGACCGCTATGGTCGCAGGTTCGAATCCTGCCTCGGGTATGGATGTGTGTGATGTCCTTAGGTTAGTTAGGTATAAGTATTTCTAAGTTCTAGGGGACTGATGACCTCAGAAATTAAGTCCCATAGTGCTCAGAGCCATTTGAAGCTTTTTTTTTTCCCTGTGACCAGCGAGTCTCGGAGATATCCTTCAAACATGAATTTTAATCACAGTCCTGAACCATTCTTTTACTTCCCTCATTGTGTCTCCGATGTACACAGTGAACAGTAGGGAAGAAGGACTGCAACCCTGCCTTACGTACTTTTCTATTCCGAACACTTTATGAAACGTCCCCTTTGAAAAATTGTGCATCATTGTACTTAAACTGACACACAATATTTTTATCGCAACGCAATCTGACTTCCAAAAATCCCTACGAAAGAATGGCCCTGACTAACATTAACCTATACGTTTCACAAATCACTTACCTCACAAAAATCTTCGTTACTGAAGCTACTGCAATACAGCGAGCGCCACTACTGCCAGCTAAATAAAAGATTCAAACTACTGAAGTCACTAACTACTGATAAGCAGAGTCAGCAAATGAAAGATTTTAATAGAGAACAAACAATGTATTTACCTTAATAGTCATGACATCAATTCTTACAAATTTCAAAATTCCGCCATCTCTATCCCCACGTCCACCACTGCTGGCGGCTCACCTCCAACTGCGCAACTCTACACGCTGTTAGCATCCAGCTGCCGCTGCCCAACACTATAATGGCGAGTATTACAACAATGCCAACCAGCCACAGACTGCACACAGCACAGCCAGTGATCTTCATACAGAGCGCTACGTGGCGGCGGCGTTACCAATAAAAAAACCTAAATAGCCTACTTACATAGCCCCCATGGTCCCCACAAAAAATTTACAAATTGTTTTGGGCAGTGACCAATACAGATTTGAAAAATTTTTTCATAATTACAATAACAAAGAAATGAAATGCACACACTTATCGATACAATGTTGGTCAAAAGCTAAATTTTCTCACAGTCCATAAAGACAGTCCTGATCAGTCATCAAAGTAAAATTGCAGTGTTTTTCTCAAAGTCTGAGTAGTAAAAGAAAATGCACACGGAAGTAGTGGATTTCCATGCAGTCTTGAAGAAGTAGTGTTGTCCTTCCAACGGAAAGACAGTGCTGACTCTTGACATGCAGACAGGTAATGGGCCACAACAGAGCAAACCCACAGCAGAGTCAGTCGAAGTTTTAAAGAATATTGGTAGGTAGGTCGTCACAGAGTAGTCCTGGTAGAGATTGCGGTATTGGTAGGCCACCAGAGGTGCAGACCCACTGCTGTCCTTGTAGAAATAATGTTATTGGTGGGTCATCAAAGGTGTAGACCCACTGTAGTCCTTGTGGAGATGGCCAGCAGCCATCTGTTTGACTGTGCAGGCGCACAATCACCATTGAAGAGTCTTGCGGATAATATAGCAAGTCCATAACCACCACTTGTGCACTCACAAAAATTGTTTTTGAAATGTCCTTAGAACCAGCAATGCTGTTATCCAGTCCCTTACTGAATTATTAACACACGTGCAAACACTACCAGTCCCTACTTCTCACATATAGTCCATATACTATGACCAACAGAAATGTGTGCAGTGAAATGTAATTTACAAGTTACTTAATTTGATGAACTGGTGTCAATGACAATTTTATAACATGAAAATACAATAACAAAGGTACAAAATACATCATTAAAGAACATAACAATACAGATAACATTTGTAGTAAAACAGGCTTTACAAAACAATAGAAATAAACATGCACACCAGTGTTACAAAAATTATGACATAAGTACTTACATAAAGATCAGAATAACTTTTGAAACATCAACTTCACATATGAGCAACAAAACAGAATAAATAATGTGTAAACGTCTTTACCAAGTAAATAACATGTTATTAATGCAAATTATATTTGAGGATAACAGTATTCCTCATCATAGTGAATGTAGCTTAGTATTAGAAGAGAAAAAATCTATGAAACAATGCACAGAGACAGGAAGAAAATAAATACACAAGGGTACACAAACACATAGTGAGATAACACAAAATGAAAGGACAGGGTTTGTTTTCAGGGTAACATTTGGTTCTGCAGTCTAACCCAAAACTTCATTCTGTAGATATTTCGTCATATCTCAACATTTGTTTCCTCCAAAAATATCCTATCCAAGCATGCTTTCTGTATTTTGTTCTCATCCTCTTTCAAAAATAGTTTTTCTCCACTGTACACTACTTTTTTGGCCAAATCATTTTCTTATAGCTTCTCAATGCATTTCTTCCAATCCATCGCAAATCATTCTCTTATATAGCCTACCCCATCTTAAGCTAACTTAAATCTACTGAGCTCAGATTCTTAACTAAGGGACGAGGCAATGCAGCAGCACAAAACAATTAATACAAACAGCAATGACAAAAAAATCCAAGTAAGCAAAAAAAGCACCAATAAATAAAATAACTTATACCTAAACATGACAAAGCCACAAGCAGAAAAAATAGTACACTAAAGACAACAACGCAGATAAGGGAAATTTATATTCACATCTTAATGTCTATATAATTAAAGTGGTGCACCACAAAAACTAATGCTACAGCAAATTACCAAGTACTTGAAAAGAAAATTGTATATACAGTTACTGTTATTAGTCGCTTCTTACTGCTCTTTCCATTCCAAGAGCTCCTTTTTCGAAGAATGTGGATCATAAAATAATTATTTAATAGATCTGTTGACAGATAGTGTTCACATTAGCAAATGCATTTAATTTTATTTTATAAAACCAATGCTGCAACACAGCTGGACACCAGATATCAAATGAAATAAGCAACTATGAAAAGGCAAAGCATAAAAATATCATTCAATAGTCATGTGACATTTCATAAGTTAGTACAAATTCTCTCAACTCTCGTAGAAAGACGCTTGTCATTGTCAGGTATGCAGATGTAAGAAAATATCTTTCCAAGTAATGAGCGTGTCGTTTTCGCGATGCTTTCTATTAAGGAATGTCAATAGCGAGGATAATGGCCTCTTTATTTTTTTCTCCACCTGTGCCTCTGAAAGGCACACACTAATGGCTTGTTTCCAGGTGGCTGTCGCCCAGCTGGGTGCCCACGACGCATTACGTGCAGGTGGTCACTTAACTGTCTTACCGAAATATTTACGACACCAGTTTCCGCTACAGTGGCAGTCTCATATAAAAAATTTCACAGGTCAAGAACTTGTGTTACACATGTGTAGAAACAAAATTCTATTAATATAACAGTGTCCAAAAAGTTTCGTCGGCATTGTAATACATTCAAGCAATTACAAACATTTCATAACTCTTAAAGTACGATTCTTGGTTTTCAACAACCTTTTTCACAAACCAGAGTCCCTAACCACTACTCATTATTCCTTACTTTATTCGTCGACACGTCTTCAATATTTCATCATAACAGATACGCAGCATAATCAAATAACTCATATAGCATGAGCTTATTGATCATAAACATACCGCAACAGCATAATACACATAGTCATCGTAATAGCAACAACATAACACCTCAGTCAAATTCTCAAAATCGTCGTAGCTTCCTCCAATAATTTCAAAACCTAAAAAAAAATTCTCTGCTCATGTCAAGTGTCATCTGCCTCTAACATACTTTAAAAATCATGATCCCATACCAAATACATCATTCAAAGCTCTCATAGTATAACAATGGTTCCGAAAAAATATGAACAGTTCACGAAGTACAGACAAATACAATTTCATAAGTGTGACATTATCCAACGGTGTAATTACGTAAACATCTGTCACTGATGTAGTAAAATAAATGTTTGTCTCTCTCAGTTAAATGACCAGATAGCTGTGTAATTTATGTTTTAGAGAAATATGGTACCGATGTGTAAAGCTGTATAAGTAAATACCATATTAGCTAGGGCTCCTTGTGCTTGCCAAACACATGGTACACAAAGTAAGCGTGTACCCCCTGAGGATTAATGTAATTATATCCTCAGATGTTACAGACTACAGCAATGGAATGAAATGTATCACGGAAAACCTTTGTATCATTGTATTTCAAATATCTTTAAAAATAAATGTTTTAAGTACAAAATTAGTCACTCAAATACGCGTACTGTAGCGCTAAACTGTGCGTCGTGTTGTAAGATAATCTCTGTGGAAGTGTCGTAGTTATCGTCCTCCGAAAGCTAAGTTCTACAGAAGTCAATGTACTTACCTCATGATATACAAAAGTGAAATGCTTTGCGTATAGATATCGTAGTTACTACGCTTATTGCTGTGATGAAGCAAGTACTGTACTGTAACGTATTGTTGTGCTACAGAAAAGGCTGTCTCATTGTAGCTATACCACAAAGTTACTGCTAAAACATGTTTTACTTTCCAGAATAATACAGAAAAACTGTGCAGATATAAAACAGATACAGTGCAAAAGCAACATTGTAAATTGTCACTCATTAGTAGCGTCGTGATAAAATCGTGTAGCTGTCACATAAACTAACCACTGAGTCATCTGGTATCTCACAGAAAGTACTTTAAATCCAGAATTTATTTTCAAGTAAACCAAAATGTTGCATTAAAATCTCATTAGCAGTACTGGTAAATGTTCTAAGTATGTCAGCCTTATAGTCGTTACGTAATCGTGCAACTAACAAGCAAGAATGTACACGCACAATGACACTGTGACGTCTGTTCACTATAACAATGCATTCGTAATTTCTGATTAAATAAGTTCTCTTGGTTCTTGACTGGATATTTAACTTCAAACATGGTTGCATGTTAACAGATTCTAAGTCTCCAAATTGTAGAAGTAGCGTGAAGTGAAAAATTTTATGGCAAAGACAAAGTTAAAAGCAGATTATCTTTCAATAAACGGTTTTACATGTGAAATGTGGTGTAAACCTTTACTCTTCCTAGTACGCAGAGTTTCAACTTCAACGCAATTATCATGTGGTATACATCGGTAAGGAACGCTAAAATTTTTCTCAAGGTTAGCGTCTATGTTATTTTTCTCTGAGCCAGCCGGCGCACGCGGCTGCCTGCGGTTTGAGTCATTGTCCGTCTCTTTGTTGGCGCGCGCCGTTATTGGGATTAGGAGACCTAACATCTACAAATTCACCTTGCCGAGAGGGCCCATCTCTGTTTGAATCCCGCCAGTTCTGATGAAATTCCGGTCGGTCGTTATGATTATATCGTCTCTCGTCATGTCGGTAGTTCCTGTAGTTTCTTTCTTGTCGGTTAAGTGGTGGAGAATTTCTCCCTGAATAGTAACTGCGCGCTGGACCGTTGCGTCTTAAGTTATTCTGTCTCCCTTGATAATAATTATATAGGTTTCCATATTGTCTGTTTCTATGGTTGTCTCTGTTACATTCATTACTTTGGAAAAACGATCTTTCTCTGTTACTATTATTCTTCCAACGGTTGTCATACGGGTGGTGTCTGTTTTGGTCACGATTTGCGTTGTAAGAATAGACTTGTCGTGTCGAGTTATTGTTTCTGTCGTCACGGAATTGTGACAGATGTGAATTGTAGTGATTGTTTTCCTGTTTTCGCATTCCGCGACTGTCTGTGTCAATTTCTAATTCTTGTGAGAGTCCCTGAAAAGCTTCAATGTCGTCTTTGCAAACGCCCTGCCAAAATATTATTCCTTAAATGTTAAGGCAATTTCATTATGCAAATGCGGATGAGTTCTGAAGGGCTATATGGGTTTGAAAGATATTGATTCTTATGTAACATGTCTTCAAAATATTTGACGAGACTGGAAAATTCAGATTGTTCAAAGTGTTTTATCATCATGATGCTATGTTTTACTCGGTCTTGTGTAGCTTGAGACCAATATGCTGAGAGGAAGGCATGATAAAAGTCTCCTTCACTGTGACAATCGTGAATGACCGATTGCATTGTTACATCTGGTTCATTCTCGAAATAGCCACAAATAAATTCTAATCTGTGCTCTAATGACCAGTTGGGAGGAAAACAATGAGAGAATTGATGGAACCACGCTTGTGGATTGGTGGATAAATGTCGTTGCCAGAATTCTTAAATGTTTTGAATTTACGTATAGTAATGAACAGTTTATAGTCCAAATCATCGTGTCGGCGAGTAGCATATCGGTTATTGTTACGTCGTGTCGGCGGTTCCATCTCAAAATTCGGTGCACCTTGCCAGTTTCTTTCATGATTTCCGAAATGCCCTGTGTTATTATTTTGTGGCTTTTCCGTATTTCTGAGTTCTTCTTCCCGTGTTGGAGCATCAGTGTACTCTGAAATATGTAATTTTTGTATTACCTGCATCAACTGATCTTGTACTTCCCGGATTTCTCATTTGTATTGCGTATTAATTTGATTCTGATTTTGTTTGAATTTCTTAATTTGTTCATACTCTTCTGTGTCAGTGATGGCTACAGGTCTTGTGTCATTCAGATCATCATCTACCTTTGCAGATAAATTAGTGAACTGATCCGAAAGTTCGGCTACTTTCTCCGATAGTCAACACATTTCCTCAGTGTGTTCTTCTGAACCAAGTTTCAGAGTGTCCATTTGTATTGAAATCGAATCTACTGTGTCCTTTAAGTTTTCCGGAGTTCTTGCTAGTTGCATAACCGAATCGGTGGATGCAAGTGAGTCCATTTTAACTTGCAAGGTGTCGTGACTTTCACGAACAATAGTTTGCAATTCTTTTATGGTTGCTTCGTGATTCTGTAATGCGTTTTCATGGCGCGAAAAAATAGGTTGAAAATACTCACAAATTTGTGTTTTTACGTGATTACAGATTTTTGACATTTCGCTTCAATGTTAAGTAACTCAGTAGTTAAATCTTCACGTGTTTGTTCAAGTGTGGAGTCTAACTTCCGAAGATTATGTTCCATTGTGTCTAACTTTTGAAGATTATGTTCATTTGTGTCCACCTGTGGCTGTGTTTGTCTTTGATGTTGTTCCATTGTGTCTAACTTTCGAAGATTTTGTTCCATCGTGTCTAACTTTTGAAGCTTTTGTTGTGTTTGTCTCTGACTTTGTTCCATTGTGTCTAACTTTTGAAGCTTTTGTTGTGTTTGTCTCTGATTTTGTTCCATTGTGTCTAACTTTTGAAGCTTTTGACCCATTTGTTGCAATAATTGTAATAACAATGGACTGGTGTCTGAAACATGTTCCTTAGTGCTATTCGGCAATGCATTTGAACCGGCAATATTCGCAGTTTCAAAAACCGAAAATGTGTCTTGACTTATTTGAGAAAACGGTGAGGACGCAAAACCTGAATCTACAGTATTTGAAAGATTCTGTCCTGTCATTTCGGAATCCTGAGGCGAGCTGTTGCCGACCGATCGATCGATAATGCTTCCCTGTTCACTAATTGTTTCACTGCCTACACCATTATTTCCAGCCCGCTTCATTTCCCTATGCACAATTACCAAATTACTACTTTGAACATTAGTTAATTCATTACATGTTAGCGCTAACACACTGCTTTCGTCTTCACTGTCATTTCTCAGTTTACTTTGGAGCCTAGTATTATGTTTTTCACACGACATTATTGTCACAATATTTCACACGATAACACAGAAAAGCACAATTTGAAGAACAAAAATAAGAGAACACATTAATGTAGCACTGAAAATAATATCTAGTTAATTGCAAGTGTAGCTGCGAAATACTTGGTGCAAATCTACATGCATGCCACAACTGTTTTACTATACAACAATGAAAGACTGCAACTACAAAGGAGATTCTTTCTATAATTCTGCGCTAGCAATAAACAAAATCTACACTAATTACACAAACTACAAGAAAAAATCAGAAGATTCCAGTGAGGTATCCTCGGCTAAGGGTCGATATATGAAACGTCCCCTTTGAACAATTTATACAGGACTGTGCTTAAACTGAAACACAATATTTTTGGCGCAACGCTATCTGACTTTCAATAATCCCTACAAAAGAATGGCCCTGACTACCATTAACCTATACGTTTCACAAATCACTTACCTCACAAAAATCTTCGTTACTCAAGCTACTGCAATACAGCGAGCGCCAATACTGCCAGCTAAATAAGAGATTCAAACTACTGAAGGCACTAACTACTGATAAGCAGAGTCAGCAAATGAAAGATTTTAATAGAGAACAAATAATGTATTTACCTTAATAGTCATGACATCAATTCTTACAAATTTCAAAATTCCGCCATCTCTCTCCCCACGTCCACCACTGCTGGCAGCTCACCTCCAACTGCGCAACGCTACGCGCTGTTAGCATCCAGCTGCCGCTGCCCAACACTACAATGGCGAGTATTACAACAATGCCAACCAGCCACAGACTGCACACAGCACAGCCAGTGATCTTCATACAGAGTGCTACGTGGCGACGGCGTTACCAATAAAAAAACCTAAACAGCCTACTTACAACTTCTGTCCTGGTCTTCCCAGTGTTACTGCAGCTACGTGGAAATAACGCGTGACCAAGAGGGAATTCCTAATTAAAAGTAGCCTACTAGTATCAAATATCGGCCTTAATTTGAGGATAAGCGTCTGATCCACTACCACACCTATGTTTATTACCGAAATTGCGACCGTACGGCGCATCTAGCGACATTTTTAACCAGACTGAGGATTTATTGATAGAGTAAAAGCAGCCTTGTAGCTTGGATGGAGAATCATCGATAGATATAGAAAGAACTTCAGGTGTGTGCCTTGGAAGTGTGTTGGTACCCTATATTAGAGACCTGGCACGGTATACACTCCTGGAAATTGAAATAATAACACTGTGAATTCATTGTCCCAGGAAGGGGAAACTTTATTGACACATTCCTGGGGTCAGATACATCACATGATCACACTGACAGAACCACAGGCACATAGACACAGACAACAGAGCATGCACAATGTCGGCACTAGAACAGTGTATATCCACCTTTCGCAGCAATGCAGGCTGCTATTCTCCCATGAAGACGATCGTAGAGATGCTGGATGTAGTCCTGTGGAACGGCTTGCCATGCCATTTCCACCTGGCGCCTCAGTTGGACCAGCGTTCGTGCTGGACGTGCAGACCGCGTGAGACGACGCTTCATCGAGTCCCAAACGATGGGTTCGATGACGGTTTGGATGTACCATGCACTGTTAAGTGTCCCCTCGACGATCACCAGAGGTGTATGGCCAGTGTAGGAGATCGCTCCCCACACCATGATGCCAGATGTTGGCCCTGTGTGCCTCGGTCGATGCAGTCCTGATTGTGGCGCTCATCTGCACGGCGCCAAACACGCATACGACCATCATTGGCACCAAGGTAGAAGCGACTCTCATCGCTGAAGACGACACGTCTCCATTCGTCCCTCAATTCACGCCTGTCGCGACACCACTGGAGGTGGGCTGCACGATGTTGGGGCGTGAGTGGAAGACGGCCTAACGGTGTGCGTAGCCCAGCTTCATGGAGACGGTTGCCCTCGCCGATACCCCAGGAGCAACAGTGTCCCTAATTTGCTGGGAAGTGGCGGTGTGGTCCCCTACGGCACTGCGTAGGATCCTACAATCTTGGCGTGCATCCGTGCGTCGCTGCGGTCCGGTCCCAGGTCGACGGGCACGTGCACCTTCCGCCGACCACTGGCGACAACATCGATGTACTATGGAGACCTCACGCCCCACGTGTTGAGCAATTCGGCGGTACGTCCACCCGGCATCCCGCATGCCCACTATACGCCCTCGCTCAAAGTCCATCAACTGCACATACGGTTCACGTCCACGCTGTCGCGGCATGCTACCAGTGTTAAAGACTGCGATGGAGCTCCGTATGCCACGGCAAACTGGCTGACACTGACGGCGGCGGTGCACAAATGCTGCGCAGCTAGCACCATTTGACGGCCAACACCGCGGTTCTTGGTGTGTCCGCTGTGCCGTGGGTGTGATCATTGCTTGTACAGCCCTCTCGCATTGTCCGGAGCAAGTATGGTGGGTCTGACACACCGGTGTCAATGTGTTCTTTTTTCCATTTCCAGGAGTGTATTACTAGTAACCTCAGGCATTTCGCAGATGATGCAGTTATCTATAATGAAGTAATATGTGAAGAAAGCTACACTAATATGGAGTGGCGTATCGAAAAGATATAAAATTGGTACAAACAACGGCAACTTGCTTTAAATGTATACAAATGTAAAATTGTGCACTTTACAAAAACAAGTCCTAGTTGACGATGACAACGACACACAACTCAAACTGTTCAATTAATATAATCAGCTGGATGTAACAGTGTGGAGAGATATGTAATGGAATGATCGCATAGGCACAGTTGTAAGTTAAGAAAGTGGCAGACTTCGGTTCATTGGTGGAATAGTACGAAAACTGAATCAGTTTGCAAAAGGAGATTGTTTACAGAATACTCGTGCGACCTCTCACAGTCCGCAGCTCGTGGTCGTGCGGTAGCATTCTCGCTTCCTACACCCTGGTTCCCAGGTTCGATTCCCAGCGGGGTCAGGGATTTTCTATGTCTCGTGATGGCTGGGTGTTGTGTGACGTCCTTAAGCTAGTTAGGTTTAAGTAGTTCTAAGTTCTAGGGGACTGATGACCATAGGTCTTAAGTCCTATAGTGCTCAGAGCCATTTGAACCATTTTTGAGCCCTCATAGAATATTGCTCAAGTTCAAATGGTTGAAATGGTTCTGAGCGCTATGGGACTTAACTTCTGAGGTCATCAGTCCTCTAGAACTTACAGCTACTTAAACCTAACTAACCTAAGCACATCACACACATCCATGCCGGAGGCAGGATGCGAACCTGCGACCGTAGCGGTCGGGCAGTTCCAGACTGTAGCGCCTAGAACCGCTCGGCCACAATGGCCGGCTATTGCTCAAGTGTGTGGGACCTATACCAAAATGGAGCTTAAAAGGGATACTGAAAGTACAAAGAGAATAGTCGCATGCCGGTTTGACACGTTGGAGTGTGGCTCGGAGGTGCTGAAGAAACTTAATTGCCACACGCTGAAGACGGACACAAACTATCCACAGAAAGCTTACCCCCAAAATTTCGAGAAGCAGTTTTTAGAGAAGAATCTAGGAATGTACTACAGCCCGTATACATCGTTCCCCAAGCGATTACAAGGAAAGTGTAGATAAATTACAGCGTCCACAGCACCGTTTAAACAGTCATTCTTCCCCCACTTCATATGTGAATTCAGTGGCAAGAGGGCCTCATAACTGGTACAATTGGACATACCCTCTGTCACGCACATCACAGTATTTGAAGATTATCGATGTAGACGTAAATACTTTCAACAGTACACGTTTTCCTTATAACGTGTGCCTATTTTTTCTGATGAATTAAAATACCTTACACCACTTTATGTTGGGAATTTTTCTCTAGTTCCACAACAATTACGAAGATTTTTTTTATATACTCTATGTCGAATATCGTAGCCGTCTCGACATCCTCCTCCTCGAATTATGCTCTAAAGTCTTGAGTTTGCCTAACCTTAGGGCGCTTGGTGAAATTCCCTACTGGTGCGCTGGAGGAACGGAGTCGCATCAGCTACTAGTGCTTGTATAATCGGAGCTGCTGCTGTCATCCGATAGCACACGAGCATTTATCTCCTGTTCTGATCGCAGCCGGCGGTCAAATGGGGGAAACCCCTACCTGCAGGCAACCAGCGACACATCAGGCGCTGCTGCGCAGGTCGAATGACAAACTCATCAGCGAAAGGTGGACTGTGGGACACTACGTCTCAGGACCTTTTCGTGAAACTACCGTAGTCGAAATCAGTATAAAGACAAAGTTCTAGGAAAGTAACAGTGCAATGTCTGAAGCATATATTTAGCGAATTTACTATCAAATTAGTGGATACGTATATGACATAGACAATCATGACAGAAATACATAGTTTCTTTTCCACACGAGTAACACAATAAGGCGTTTGTAATCTCTGGATGGATTTGTTGTGTTATTGCACTGTTAGTACTTTGTCCAACCTCTGTTTTTCTTTTTCTAACTACCCAAAACATTCTCTTCAGCATTCTTTTTTTTTTGGAGTTAGTAGTTAATCCTGTGAAATTGTCGCCCACCCTTCTGGTGTCGCTCTTTTCAGATTTAACTGCCTTCCATTGGGATAAACACACCTTGCAAGTATTCCCCAATGAGTTTCCACAGTTTCAAATCCGTGCTACACGCAGGTCAGGGCAAGACATTGTTATCTTTGTCCTCAAACCACTTTTTGGTTGTAGCAGAATCATTCGCATACGCATTCTACATCTGCATCTGCATCCACACTCCGCAAGCCACCTGACGATTGTGTGGCGGAGGGTACCTTGAGTACCTCTATCGGTTCTCCCTTCTACTCCAGTCTCGTATTATTCGTGGAAAGAAGGATTGTCGGTATGCCTCTGTGTGAGCTCTAGTCTCTCTGATTTTATCCTCATGGTCTCTTCGCAAGATATACATAGGAGGGAGGAATATACTGCTTCACTACTTGGTGAAGAAAGTCTCGAAACTTCAACAAAAGCCCGTACCGAGCTACTGAGCGTCTCTCCTGCAGATTCTTCCACTGGAGTTTATCTATCATCTCCGTAACGCTTTCGCGATTACTAAATGATCCTGTAACGAAGCGCGCTGCTCTCTGTTGGATCTTCTCTATCTCTTCTATCAACGTTATCTGGTACAGACCCCACACTGCTGAGCAGTATTCAAGCAGTGGGCGAACAAGCGTACTGTAACCTACTTCCTTTCTTGTCGGATTGCATTTCCTTAGGACTCAACCAATGAATCCCAGTCTGGCATCTGCTTTACCGACGATCAACTTTATATGATCATTCCATTTTAAATCACTCCTAATGCTTACGCCCAGATAATTTATGGAATTGTTTCCAGTTGCTGACCTGCTATATTGTAGCTAAATGATAAGAGATCTTTCTTTCTATGTATTCGCAGCACATTACACTTGTCTACATTGAGATTCAATTGCTATTCGCTGCACCATGCGTACTTCGCTGCAGATCCTCCTGCATTTCAGTACAATATTCCATTGTTACATCCTCTCGATATACCACAGCATCATCCGCAAAAAGCCTCAGTGAACTTCCGATGTCATGCACGAGGTCATTTATGTATATTGTGAATATCAACGGTCCTACGACACTCCCCTGCGGCACACCTGAAATCACTCTTACTTCGGAAGACTTCTCTCCATTGAGAATGACATGCTGCATTATAGGCTTCCGTCCCCTAGATCCTCACACCCTGTAATCAGTACTCTCTCTATATGTCACAGTTCGTTGTGGTATTCAGCCAAGCAATGTGTGATTTACCTGTAGCGCAGAAGGTTGCCCAAATCATAACACCTCCACCATAAATATCTCCGCCCATTATTACCTGCTGGACTTTTATCGGATCACGCCAATAATATTGAAATCCATCATGGTCATCTAAATTAATCTTATTCTCATCAACTAAGATCACTTGATCTAATTCTGAACTACATGAAATACCTTTTTCAGAAAACCCCAGTCCATGCTCTTTATGTTTGGGTGTTAGAGAGGGTTTCTGCAGAAGTTTCTTGCATGTAAGATGTTAGTCGTGTGACGATATTTGTCATACATGTCTGGCAGTTAGTGGCAACAGTAAATCAGCAAAAAGGTTGGGAAGAATACCTGTTTATGAGCCTTGCTTTGCGCAAAAGTAACACTTTCTAGGTCTCAGCTAATTTTTTACTTCAACCATATTATTCGTTCTGTCCATATCGTGAGCCCACTCTAATGACACTATCAATCATTAAACTTGATCAATTTCTTGGCAAATTGACGATTAGAGAGTCACACTTCCGTGTACCTACCGATCTTTGCTTTTTCATCACATGATAACTGTTTTCCCGCGTGGTTTTGGCATAAAAAATGGTTCAAATGGCTCTGAGCGCTATGAGACTTAACTTCTGAGGTTATCAGTCCCCTAGAACTTTTAGAACTACTTAAATCTAAGTAACCTAATGACATCACACACATCCATGCTCGAGGCAGCATTCGAACCTGCGACTGTAGTTGTCGCGCAGTTCCAGACTATAGCGCCTAGAACCGCTCGGCCACCCCGGCCAGAGTTTTGTCATAATTGTCGTTTATGTACACAACACACACTGTCAGTAATGGTGTCTGTTTCCTAAATGAAGTAAAGGTACATGCACGCTCACTAATACCGCAGAGAGCTGACTGCCTTTGTACTGAGTTCCACCCTCTACTACCAACAGGTATATCGTTGGTGTCTTAATATGCACTGTTTTACCGACAACAGATGTGATACCATTTATCGGCATTTGTCGGTATACCGAATTTCATACTGTTGCATATGCGCTGTGCACAGCTTTTCCAACCGACAGTGCTAATTTCCCTGGATTTACACTGATTTCCACTACGGAACACAACCCTCTAATTACCCTCGATACATACGGGTGGTGTACTATATCTGTACACAGAAGCACCCCAAAATCCACCTCCTCATTTATCACATGACCTGTATACCTGTGACGTTCATTTACACTACTGCAGGTTGCTTTCCTAACAGCTTTCAGGAGCAACAAGTACTTGAGCTTTGGTACTCCATATGACTACTGAGCGAATTTAAAAATTTTAAATGCTTTCATAATCAAGCGTCTCCACCAGACTGCAGAAGCCCAACGATTGATGATCCTCTGCCTGTACTGCCTACATGGAGAGAGAGAGCTGGCAGCGCAGTTGCCAGCATTCGGCTCGGACCTTAACGTCGCACGTGGCGCAGCTGACTGAAAGCAGCGGTCGCCCAGCACTACGGCAACGACGTAAACAAATGCTCAAGATCTGATTGGCCGTCGTGGATGTTCGAAGGACGTGCGCCAGAACCGCGTCATTGCCAGAGCTCTACTCTCGGCGTTGGAGTGTAATGGCGTTATGCAGGTGCCTTATGGACGGCACATAGTCAGCACACCGCTATCCCGGCCGTTTTGCCAGACTGTGGGGCCATTACTTTTCATTCAAGTGACTCCTCAGCTGGCATCAGGAGATTCGGGTCTAGTTTAGCAGGGGATACAACCCGTCGACTTTGCCAATGACGTCAGAATTGACCATAGAACACGTATTAGAAAAATGAAAGAGTTGACAAGAATATTCAGAAACAAAGGAATGCGAGAGAGAAAAACTTTACTTCACATATATAAGGGCCAGTGGTATTTTCATGTTAACGATATCGAGTGTTTATATCTTAGTATTTCTCCGCTAAATACAATGGAAATAAATGAATAAAATATATTACTAGCAGAGAATACATCACGTTACATGTATGTCAGTTGTATCTCGAAACACTTTCGAACTCTATCGCTTAAGTGCAGTACGGGATACAAGTTTAGCGTACGTCGATATCTTAGTTTCAACTAGCATTGCTGTCCTGTTGCTCACTTGAACTATGTATCGCCTGTTTCACTAAACCGCAAATGAAACACCCGAGACAAATTAAAAGCTCATTCGAAGTGTGTTGCCTAAGTACAGTACGGAATACGAGTGTGTCCTAAGTCGATTTCTTCGTTTTCATTAGCATTACTATCGTGTTCTTCACTTGAACGATGCATCCTCCGCTTCAGTAAATCCTAAATGAAACGATACAAATTTTAGTTGTGTCAGGGATTCAGCAAGTACACATTCGAAAATGTCGTACTGGTACTAGAGCTGGAAAACGAAACAAGATCGACAACTGTCAAATTTCTGTTACGTACTTCACAACACGAAAATACACATATTGGTGGAACAAGACAGTGAAATATGTCAAAATAGTGAAATGCAGTGAAAGAAGCAAGTAGAAAAGTGAACTTACCAAATGGAGATATCGAGGAATAACGGAAGCTCGCCTAGACAGACAGTAACAAAAAGCACATCCCTTCATACATACACACACTCTCATTCACCAACCCTCCCCTCCCTCCTCCCCGCCCCCCCCCCTGTGAAATCAACTGAGATGTTTGGGACGGTGTCCGCAGCTCTTAGTCGTGCGGAAGCGTACTCGCTTCCTGCGCCTGGGTTCGATTCCAGGCGGGGTCAGGGATTCTCTCTGCCTCGTGATGACTGGGTGTTGTGTGATGTCCTTAGGTTGGTTAGGTTTAAGTAGTTCTAAGTTCTAGGGAACTGATGACCTAAGATGTTAAGTCCCATAGTGCTCAGAGCCATTTGTTTGGGACGGTACATTTTGCCAACATGTTTAATAAAACATTCAAATGGGCAATATGTCCGCGGAATACTTTGTCTTCACAAATACTCATCTAGGTGGCTTCGAAGAGTCGAAATCTGACGTTTCCCTTTCCCTATAAGAGATTTTACCGCTGACCAGTACCATTTGTTTGGGAAGGTTTATTTTGCAAACATGTTTAATAAAAGATTTAAATGGGCAATATGTCCGCGGAATACTTTGTCTTCACAAATACTCATCTAGGTGGCTTCGAAGAGTCGAAATCTGACGTTTCCCTTTCCCTATAAGAGATTTTACCGCTGACCAGTACCATTTGTTTGGGAGGGTTTATTTTGCAAACATGTTTAATAAAACATTTAAATGGGCAATATGTCCGCGGAATACTTTGTCTTCACAAATACTCATCTAGGTGGCTTCGAAGAGTCGAAATCTGACGTTTCCCTTTCCCTATAAGGGATTTTACCGCTGACCAGTACCCCTCTATACTGTTAGTGCAGGCGCCTGTCGATAGAAATCTAAATTCAGTGTTGTGATTTACAACTAGATGTTTATAACCCCTATCCCTAAATCCCTATATGAAGAAAACGCTCTGCAACCTGATCTTCAATTAACCTAACCAAAACTTCCTTACTTCTACTTGGTACTACTCTGAATACTACATCGTCACAATGCTCACCTGACACTACTGCCCCCCACACCCATAATCCCACCGGAGGTTCCCCCCTGTTGTACTTTCTTTTCCCAAAATCAGATTTGTCAATTTCGACCATAACACCCGGCCCCCCCTAACGGCCGCCTATATTTCATGTATTCCCCACAAACGACCCTACAAAACGAGTACCAGTCTACTACCGTACGCTTACTCACACGATTTTCATGCACACAGAGCCACACAGGATATATTAAACACCAACACTATGTGATTTTCATTACGCCTCTCAGGGCGAGCTTAGATTTCTCGAAACATGTTTCCCTCCTAATAGATCGCCACAACCGGTCTCTGCTGAACAAATAAGTCTTGAGTAGGGCGACTTGATACACTGGTGAGGCGCAATGTTCGTCGCACTCACGACGTCTGACTATTCACCAATAAGACTACACATTTCTACATCTACAAGATTACTCTGCAATTCACATTCAAGTGCTTGGCAGAGAGTTCATCGAACCACAATCATACTATCTCTCTGCCATTCCACTCCAACAGCGCGCGGGAAAAACGAATACCTAAACCTTTCTGTTCGAGCTCTGATTTCTCTTATTGTATTTTGATGACCATTCCTAATACACTCCTGGAAATTGAAATAAGAACACCGTGAATTCATTGTCCCAGGAAGGGGAAACTTTATTGACACATTCCTGGGGTCAGATACATCACATGATCACACTGACAGAACCACAGGCACATAGACACAGGCAACAGAGCATGCACAATGTCGGCACTAGTACAGTGTATATCCACCTTTCGCAGCAATGCAGGCTGCTATTCTTCCATGGAGACGATCGTAGAGATGCTGGATGTAGTCCTGTGGAACGGCTTGCCATGCCATTTCCACCTGGCGCCTCAGTTGGACCAGCGTTCCTGCTGGACGTGAAGACCGCGTGAGACGACGCTTCATCCAGTCCCAAACATGCTCAATGGGGGACAGATCCGGAGATCTTGCTGGCCAGGGTAGTTGACTTACACCTTCTAGAGCACGTTGGGTGGCACGGGATACATGCGGACGTGCATTGTCCTGTTGGAACAGCAAGTTCCCTTGCCGGTCTAGGAATGGTAGAACGATGGGTTCGATGACAGTTTGGATATACCGTGCACTATTCAGTGTCCCCTCGACGATCACCAGAGGTGTACGGCCAGTGTAGGAGATCGCTCCCCACACCATGATGCCGGGTGTTGGCCCTGTGTGCCTCGGTCGTATGCAGTCCTGATTGTGGCGCTCACCTGCACGGCGCCAAACACTCATACAACCATCATTGGCACCAAGGCAGAAGCGACTCTCATCGCTGAAGACGACACGTCTCCATTCGGCCCTCCATTCACGCCTGTCGCGACACCACTGGAGGCGGGCTGCACGATGTTGGGGCGTGAGCGGAAGATGGCCTAACGGTGTGCGGGACCGTAGCCCAGCTTCATGGAGACGGTTGCGAATGGTCCTCGCCGATACCCCAGGAGCAACGGTGTCCCTAATTTGCTGGGAAGTGGCGGTGCGGTCCCCTACGGCACTGCGTAGGATCCTACGGTCTTGGCGTGCATCCGTGCGTCGCTGCGGTCCGGTCCCAGGTCGACGGGCACGTGCACCTTCCGCCGACCACTGGCGACAACATCGATGTACTGTGGAGACCTCACGCCCCACGTGTTGAGCAATTCGGCGGTACGTCCACCCGGCCTCCCGCATGCCCACTATACGCCCTCGCTCAAAGTCCGTCAACTGCACATACGGTTCACGTCCACGCTGTCGCGACATGCTACCAGTGTTAAAGACTGCGATGGAGCTCCGTATGCCACGGTAAACTGGCTGACACTGACGGCGGTGGTGCACAAATGCTGCGCAGCTATCGCCATTCGACGGCCAACACCGCGGTTCCTGGTGTGTCCGCTGTGCCGTGCGTGTGATCATTGCTTGTACAGCCCTCTCGCAGTATCCGGAGCAAGTATGGTGGGTCTGACACACCGGTGTCAATGTGTTCTTCTTTCCATTTCCAGGAGTGTATTTAGGTTGGGCTCAACAAAATATTTTTGCATTCGGAAGAGAAAGTTGGTGACTGAAATTTCGTAAATAGGCCTCGCCGCGACGAAAAACGTCTTTGCTTTAATGACTTCCATCCCAACTCGCGTATCGTATCTGGCACACTCTCTCCCACATTCCGTGATAATTCAAAACGAGCTGCCCTTTTTTGCACCCTTTCGATGTCCTGCGTCAATCCCACCTGGTAAGGAACCCACACCGCGCAGCAATATTCTAACAGAGGACGAACGAGTGTAGTGTAAACTGTCTCTTTAGTGGACTTGTTCAATATTCTAAGTATCCTGCCAATGAAACGCAACCTTTGCCTCGCCTTCCCCACAATATCATCTATGTAGTCTTTCCAACTGAAGTTGAATTGACAGCCTTGAGAGTTGTACTATTTATCGAGTAATCGAATTCCAACGGATTTCTTTTGGAACTCATGTAGATCACCTCACACTTTTCGTTATTTAGCGTCAACTGCCACCTGCCACACCATACAGCAATCTTTTCTAAATCACTTTGCAACTGATACTGGTCTTCGGATGACCTTACTAGACGGTAAATTACAGCACCATCTGCGAACAACCTAAGAGAACTGCTCAGATTGTCACCCAGGTCATTTATGTAGATCAGGAACAGCAGAGGTCCCAGGACGTTTCCCTGGGGAAGACCTGATATCACTTCAGTTTTAATCGATGATTTGCCATCTGTTACTACGAACTGCGACCTTTCTGACAGGAAATCACGAATCCCGTCGCATAACTGAGACGATACCCCGTAGGCCCACATGTCTTCGCCCATGGCTTCTCTTAAATCGTCAAGATTCATTGGGATAGACAAATCCATTGCTATAAACGAAAATAAGGCACTAAATAAAACCTAATACTCCAAATTACCTCACTATCATTACGAAAAATGTTAAGTACCGTTTGAATAAGAAACAATTAACTTAATTAAATCACATGATGAATAATTTAAGGAATACCAAGCGATCGCTTTTAGATTCACATTCAATTATTTTAATGATAGCGCTTATTGGAACACAGAACTGTTTTATTATCTATGCCTCGTAGTGATGACATTACTATATATGACTCAGGTATGACGTCACTGGTCAAAGCCGACGGGTTGTACCCCCTGATGCACTAGACTGTGGCGCCATTACTTTTCATTCAAGCGACTCCTCAGCTGGCGTCACGGGACTGAATACACGCCATAAGTGTTGTCTTAGCCTGGATAGTAAGAGGTATAATTATACATTAAAAATTTAACACAACAATTCATGTACTAAAATTAGCATGTATGTGTCCTGAAGCAGCAAAACTTACAGCGTGCTACACCTCCTCAGTCCAAAATGTTACGAAACTGTATAAATATAGAGCAATGTTTCAGATGTTCTGTATCGTCTCCTCTCACTCGAATACAGCATAGGGATGCAACAGGAAACGGCTGGTTAACACCGATAACAGTATTTTAGTTCTAAATAAGAAGTATTTTAGGGCATTTGTTTGCTCTCGGTTATAACAGCTTTTTTTTTTTTTTACAGGTAACCGCGTAAAAAACCGATTAGCCATAGCAGCAGTGACATTTTTTTTTGTTTTTAAATAAAGCTTTTTTAAAGAACAGGACATTTTTATTTGTAAAATTTGCATCACTTTGAAATATTGCGTTATTACAGAAAATGTGAGAAGTTATCGTATACTAACAACAATGTCGACTGAAACGAGAAACAAACATATGGCATAAGAATTTATATAGCATTGGGAGAGAATAATGTACAGTCGTGCTCAAAAGTATCCCAACGACCTGAATTGAATTTCGCCTGATTCTCGTACAACCCTTATAACACAGCTGTCTAGCAGGTCCTCTAATCGCTCCTCGGTACAGTCGTTTCACTATTGAAAATGGTTTCAACAAATCACCACTGGAAAACACTGCTCTGTATCGCAATAACTCAAGATGTAAAGTAATATCACAATACTACAAATATCATGGAACACCTTATCACAGACAAGACTGTCCTTAAGGCTTGTAAACTCACATTTATTACATTAAATGACATACCTGAAATGTTGCCACTCTCATTATTACGTCAGATAGATAATGCACGTAGTACGTTTGTCGCATTCATAACTTCCTCTTCAAAGTAACATACCTTACTTATTATTTAACAGAAAATGACATTAAAAATTTAAGTTATTCACGAGCTGCCAGGTGAGAATATGCATGAACTTCAAATGATACGACGAACCGTCTAGTTCTGCATATGGATTTTAACACACGTCATGCAGACTAAGCAAAGATTTCGAGACTGACATAAATTAACAGTCATTCCTGAGTAGGCATACAGACAGTGATATACCTCGATTTTAGACAGTATCAGTTAGGAAATATCAACTTTAATTTACATAACGTAAACAATTTTAACGGACACGAATTCCAACCCAGCATCTATTGTCCCTGTTAACGAACAACGAGAGATATTAAATATGCTTCTTCACAGTTAACTTACTTGAAATTTCGTGAGGTAAAACTTTGTGTTGGACAGGGATTCGAAACCAGGACCCAATCGGATTGTTATCGAAGCACAATCAACTGTGACACATCGGACTTTCTCGGCAGTAGCTAGATGTTTTGACTGAAATGGCGAGACAAAACATTAATTTTTACCTTCCTATGACTGCAACCCGGCACCGATCGCTGTTACATTCTAGACAAAACGAACGTTAAATATGGGTCTGTTACGTCAGCAGCGACATGTGAACATGTTTGAACTAGAAATAATATGACGAATAGTTCAGTGCTGACTGGGAATCGAACCCCACACATATCGTTGTTGACTACACACAAACAGACGTCAGCTACCGAATTTTTCTCCACCAGCAGCTCGGAATAACATCCTTACTCGCAAATAGTTATATGTCTCACTGGGGGTCAAAAGCGTCAGATATCGTTAGTGTTGACAACGAATGAAAATGTATTAAAAATCAAAATTATTATCCATCAGCAGGTAGATGTTCTCATGCTAGTGCTTGATAATTCATAATGAAAACCTTATTGCCCGTCCAGGATTCAAACCCGCTCACGCGCAATATGTGGAGATGTTGAGGAATTTGCAGTTTTGAACAAACAAGAAATTGTAGTCGAGCTGTATTGTCACGAAGGGATCAAATTCCGCGTTATGAGCGGTCTGAGTTGCATTCCCAGTTCAGAACCAATCTATCGGCATACACAAGCTCAAATAAACTATGGAATAAGTGTCCTGTGATCCTACATAGCGTTTGTTTCGTCACTAGAAATAAATAACTGGTATAAGAAAGGTTACTGGTGATAGAGTTTCTACATGTCGCCACTCCTGACTTTATTCTGGTTCAACCTAATGTCTACTTGGTAGAGAAGGAATATGATGTTTAATGTGAATTTCAGAACACGATGCTATTACACCTTCTTCACTTGGTGTAGCCAGAAGAGAAGAGAATCTGTCTTTCCCTATCAAAATTCATCGGCAGAAGTTGGAATTGAACAGAGACCATGTTTATATGAATCTATAAGCAATCCAATAGACGATCAAACCCCTCTCCTTTGGCTCATTTTTCTATGAACTGTAATGCCGCTGCGCCACACAAGATGAGAATTCTGACACACAGGCACCCTGTAGTGGTTCGCAGGATGTTCAGTACATTCATTCATTTGGTTGACCGAATCGCCATGACCTATCTGCCTTGGCTACCCAGTACATACATTCGACTCTATTTTGTAATCACCGAAATAAAATCACGTAACTACCACCTACACAGAACCGCCAACAGTGTAGGATGCAGAAATGTAAATAGGAAGTGTTCCTTTCTACTTGAGCTATTCAATTGCGCTATCAGTTTGTTGAAAACGTTGGGCAGTGCAAAAGAAAAGCTGTAACTGCCTGTCTCTCAGTAGTCTACATACGGCCTTATGCATTATCTCACAACACTGGGGAATGCGGGAGTTCTGGAGGAATTGTTGTTGACTTGTGGAGCTGCTGCAGCTACGGTTCAGCTAGTAGCGTAACCGTAAGTGTAGTGCGCCGTAGACAAAACGTCGCGAGTTCAAATAAATCACTGCTACATTTTTCAAACGCAATTCTCCTGTCTGCTGAAGTTATCAATCCAATGGAACTTTGAACAAAATTCCTTCACTTCTCAACCCAAAATAGTCGCATGTGGAAAAAGGGACAACTATTGTGGCATTTTGCTTTTTTCAGGTTTAATAGACGACCAGGCAGCAGATGCATCTCGAAATTTTTGTATTATGTATGAGGAGAGCGCATCGTGCCAAAAAAAGTCGGAAAATTACTTTCTACATTAGCTGTCGTGTGGTAGTGGCATTTTATTCTTCTTCAAACCTTGTTTGACAGCTTTGACTCAGAACTAGTTTTCTACATGCATGTAATCAATAAACTGAATGTGCATTGTCAGACTGTTATAGATAACATAAGAGAATTCACATATATCGTTTATGATTGATTTCTCTCTCATGTCTGCTATTGTTTAAACAACACCAGAAGAAACCCCACGAAAATTGTGCACTGTATTATAAGAAATGATATAAAACTACCGATGATAACCATACAACGAAAGTCTGTTTTAATAAAACTGAGTGCCTGTATACAAGCGTGCCTCTATCGGGCCGAATTAGTAAAATACTACTCACTTAGATTTCCAAAAAAGTGTTCAAACGTGTGTGAAATCTTATGGGACTTAACTGCTAAGGTCATCAGTCCCTAAGCTTACACACTAGTTAACCTAAATTATCCTGAGGACAAACACAGACACCCATGCCCGAAGGAGGACTCAAACCTCCGCCGGGACCAGCCGCACAGTCAATGACTGCAGCGCCACAGACCGGTCGGCTAATCCCGCGCGGCGCTATAGGCCATTTTAATTATTTTTTCAATTCTGATGAAGGCACTCTTAAAAGTGTTGATACCTGATCAATAAGACTGAAAATAATTCTGACCGAGGGCTCATTTGTTTCAATTTTAATAAGGTCTATCTCCTTTCAGAAAAAAATATGTTTGCATTACTTATTGAACACACCTCGTCGTTTCCATTGGTACAGTTTCCCCCGAGTGCTGCGTCACTCTAGCAGCATCTGTCGTCGCTGCTTCGCCCCACTTTGTGATGTCATACATCTGCCACTGTAACCTACCTCTACTGAGGGGTGACACGTAAGAATAAAGTAACGGCTCCAACAGCCAGTAAAATGCTGCCGCCTACCAACTAGGTCTTCTTCAGTATACGCTGGGTTACGTGGGTGCCGACTTTTCAAAATTTCTGTGGGTGAATATTAATGACGGAATGTACTATATGTTTTCTGCTGAGTCTCGATGTTCTTTAAATTATTACCTTTCATTTATAATCTTTTATGAACACTGTCTCTGTCGTAAAGACCTGTGCTGTGATAAAGTAAAATATACCGATACTACAAGGATTCTTTGAAACATTCCTGACGGTTTCTTGACACTTCTTGCTAATGTACTACACGAAGCAGAAGACACGTTCTCTGGTTCCGTATTTCTCGGCTGCACAGGCTTTTCACTATTGACGGTGTTAGTATTAGCCACCTGAGATGATGACGACAAATGTATGACGAATTGATCCATACCAACTAGGAAACTGTTCGAATTCTAAAGTGTGTAGAAGCAATATTCAGAATCATCCCATGTAGGTTTTCACGGCCGGCGTCTTCATCAGTAAACACTTCCGGGCTAAATTGCCGTGGTCGATCTGTAGAACTTCTTCTCCCTGACGTTTCGTTCTCAACTACAGAGAACATCTTCCGAGGTGAGTCGACGACTGGCTACTAGGAGCTGGGGTCGCCGCTTATATGGAGATCGTAGAGGGCGCCACCGCAGGTCACGTGGCGGCGATATGTAGCTATCTCTGGCTATCGTCTGTTCTCTCGATTGCAGGCAAAAGATTGTCACGTGATTGATGCAACGTCGACCGCCACATTTCGTCCAATTTTAATCCTTCTTCTTTACGATTAAAATTGTATTGATGTTTGTAGATTTCAATTGCCTCTCTATACATACATGTATAATAATACGACGTCCTCGCTACCGCCGGCCGCGGTGGTCTCGCGGTTCTAGGCGCGCAGTCCGGAACCGTGCGACTGATACGGTCGCAGGTTCGAATCCTGCCTCGGGCATGGATGTGTGTGATGTCCTTAGGTTAGTTAGGTTTAAGTAGTTTTAAGTTCTAGGGGACTAATGACCACAGCAGTTGAGTCTCATAGTGCTCATAGCCATTTGAACCATTTCTTCCCTCGCTAGCACGCTTGTCTCATCGAATTTTATTTCGTGATCTCCATCCTTAAAAACATGTTCCGCTACTGCCGGTTTGTCGATATGTCCCAAGCGACAGTTTCTTTTGTGCTCCGTCAAACGTGTATTGACGCTTCTTTTTGTAGTTCCTATGTAAACCCTGCCACAACTACACGGAATTTTATATACCCCTGGGGTGGCTAAGGGGTGACGAGCATCTTTTGTTGATCTTAGGCACTCACTAATTTTCCTTAGTAGGTCTGAAAATAGTCTCCACTTGAAACTTGGCTAGTACTTTTCCAATGCGATCCGTGATGTTATGGATGAAGGGCAGAAATACTTTTCCAGCTAATTGTTGTTGCTGTCTCCTATTTTTAGGCATTTTTTCTACTTGGGTGAAGTGCTCGGTTAATCTCGTTTTTCGTACAACCATTTTTCACAAAAGCCATTCGTAAATGATTTAGTTCTTCTTGTTAAGTAGCCTGGTTCACAAATATTATTGGCCCTATCCACTAGTGTCTTTATGATCCCCCTCTTTTGCCTAGGGTGGTGGTTTGAGTTCTTATGGAGGTATCGATCAGTATGTGTGCCTTTCCTGTAGACCTTGTGGCCTAAGGTCCCATCCGCCCGTTTGATAACTGATACATCCAAAAAGTTAAGTTGCCCATTATTCTCTTTTTCCATGGCAAATTTGATCTTTGGGTTGATGCTATTTAAGTGCACCAGGAAATCATTCAAGTCCTCTTCCCCATGATTCCATATTACAAAGGTATCATCCACATACCGATACCATTTCGAGGGGCTTTTTGTGGCCGACTGCAGTGCTTGATGTTCAAAATATTCCATGAATAAATTCGCAGTTGCGGGGCTTATGGGGCTTCCCATGGCTACCCCATCAATCTGTTCATAAAATTCACCATTGTACTGAAAACAGGTCGAGGATAGACAGTGTTGGAACAAGGCCACTATATCAGTAGGGAACGTATCGGCTATATGAGAGAGAGCTTCATCAACTGGTAGACGTTGCATCAATCACATGACAATCGATTGCCTGCAATCGAGAGAACAGACGATAGCCAGAGATAGCTACATATCGACGCCACGTGACCTGCGGTGGCGCCTTCTACGATCTCCATATAAGCGGCGGCCCCAGCTCCCAGTCGTCGACTCACCTCGGAAGACGTTCTCCGTTGTTGAGAACGAAACGTCAGGGAGAAGAAGTTCTACAGATCGACCATGGAAATTTAGCCCGGAAGTGTTTACTGATGAGCAATATTCAGTGTTGCATTCCACATGAGCCAGTAACCGCGCAGCGTTTGAAAATTGTTAAAATGTTTGCCCGGCGAAGAACTTTTGCTCATCGCATTCCATCAGTAGACTGTCTTCTTTGTACTAGCTGTTAATAAGGTAACACCCCTTGAATGTAGAGTATAAGCTCTCGCGTCATTCAAAGCCATTGTCTCAACAAACAAAACGATAACAATCCAGATTAAGTGAAAACAATTTCACGGAAATCTTAAGCCACACCGCTGTTACATTAAAAAAAAAGGTATTGAGGTAGTCTGTAACAATCGTCTTCCTTTTATCTCTGATTAATCTTTATTATCGCTCAATATCGGAAAGCAGATGTTTCAAAACAATTGTCGACGAATGAGCGGGCGTATTGTAACGTGTCACATGTAAGGAAACATAAAAACTAGCCGAAAAACGGAATTCCGCTCTCAGTATAGAGAGACTGTTATTCTACATCTACATTTCTACTCCGCAAGCCACCCAACGGTGTGTGAGGCTAGGCGCAAATCGAGACGCGGTATAGAACGTGTGACGTGACACGACACTGCACCGCGACGAGCAAGTGCCGCACGGCGCATATTGCGACGCGTACACCGTACTTCGCACGTGCAGACTGGCGAAGCTCTGCGCTGACTGAACCGAAGCGCGCGCAACCTGTTACCTTTCTCAAACGATTTTACAGAAACTGTTCACTGAAAATATTTGATTTTCGCCTTACTTGTAGCGTTACATGTCAACTTCGTGGTCAAGTGCCCACCATCTCGCTAATGACCATGTTTATTGTGATGTACACGTTTTAGTAAGACACTACGCCAAACTCAAAAAGTTTGCAAAGAAAATTAGGGGTCGCTATGATTTTGTGTTTGGTGCGTATTATACCATATGTTGCTGCGTATGAAATTTAGCTAACATGTTGAATTTTTGTTTAGACTTGGGAGAAGGTCTCTGTCTGCATCCGATCTCGAGAAAATGGATCCCATGTAGCGCGCTCACTTCCGATCTCACGCCCGCGTGACTGAAATACTCGCAACATCTCTCGTATCTGCAGAACCGCTCGAGACATCGAAACGAAAGTTTGGCGAATGATAGCACACAAGGAGGAGAGTGTTTTGTCAATTCTTAAACACACTGAACTTTCTTATCTGCGGCGAAATATCAGTACTTCACTTTTCATTTATTTCACTCCAGTGACTGTACGTTTTTAAGAGTTATCGACAGCTACCGAATCAAGAGCTTCCTAGTATGAAAACAAACATGAAATTTCTTCTTTTATGTCAGTGCAAAACGACACTGTGATGTTTTCCGTAAGCTATTGAGCTCTGTGATTGCTAATTACTTGTATAATGAGGCACTCTGTTTCGGAATTCTGTCGCAATAGCTGCTGTGAGATGAGTTTGACAAATTACACTGTGACAAAGCAAGTACAATTAAACCAGTCACCAAGAGAAATGTGGCCGTTACAAACGGTGATGCTTCTTCGAATGAGAAAAGTTACCCACTCACGCAAAAATAGATTGCCAATTCTGTTGGAATTTTGGTGGAATCCCCGTAACCCACCGTATTTTTAACAATGAGCGTCTGGAATGGAAACTTAACAAAGGATTTTATTCCTTCACAATGGTCAGTGTATTGTCAGCAGCGAAGGATAATGCGTGCGTCAGGAATGCACAAGCTAGCCATGTGTGCCTTGTGAGTTGGAGTTCGAAAAACATTGTCATCAAAGTAGAGCTGCCTTTGTCAGCAGTACATTTCAGCAAATTAAATGTATCTAATCATAACACTCTTTTAGGATAATCCTACTTTCGTAATAATACCGACCATTTTCTTCATTTGTGAAGCCTGATCTATAATTAGTTTATTAATGCTGATAATATGCATGCAACAATTAAATGCTTTTTCTCATCATGGCGAACCAATTAAAACATGATTATTTGTGACTGCTTTTCGACTGTTTCTAGCTTGCAGTGGAAATGTGATGTTCACATGCATGTAGTACAGTGCGTCGTATTACATTATTACATCCATACATCCATATCAGAGTAATCACAGTGAGACATCTATACTTCAGATTTTGGACGCTTTTTACCAGTAGATCAAAGGGACCACACCTGTGGAGGTTATCACTTTCTAAATTTTTGTAACAGATCGTACAGATACGCCAGCATACTTGGCAGCGAGAAGATAACTTTGTTTTACTTTCCTACCTTGATTATGTTCACATGAGTTTATAATATTCCTTAGTTCCTTATTCACTACCCTCTGTTCCTTCTTGCGACCTGAAAACATCGCGGAGGCATATGATACAATTCCAGCGGCCAATGGCTCATCAATTACTGGAGTACGCATTTTTCTGGGCATAAGAAAAACAAAAGAAAACTATACAGAGAAAAATAACATAATAGTATCATGTACTAACGAAGAATGCTGGAGCGCTTAAATGGCGAAAAACGAAACACTACCCAAAGGCAAATAAAATTTAGTACACAGTAAGGCAAAATTTATCGTATGGGCAACGCTTACCACTGCTCATGCGCGCCGTTCCGAAGTGAGCATACAGGGTGTTTCAAAAATGACCGGTATATTTGAAACGGCAATAAAAACTAAACGAGCAGCGATAGAAATACACCGTTTGTTGCAATATGCTTGGGACAACAGTACATTTTTAGTCGGACAAACTTTCGAAATTACAGTAGTTACAATTTTCAACAACAGATGGCGCTGCAAGTGATATGAAAGATATAGAAGACAACGCAGTCTGTGGATGCGACATTCTGTACGTCGCCTTTCTGCTGTAAGCGTGTGCTGTTCACAACGTGCAAGTGTGATGTGGACAACATGGTTTATTCCTTAGAACAGAGCATTTTTCTGGTGTTGGAATTCCACCACCTAGAACATAGTGTTGTTGCAACAAGACGAAGTTTTCAACAGAGGTTTAATGTAACCAAAGGACCGAAAAGCGATACAATAAAGGATCTGATTGACGGATGAACGTGCCGGAAAGGTAGGGCGACCGCGTACGGCAACCACAGAGGGCAACGCGCAGCTAGTGCAGCAGATGATCCAACAGCGGCCTCGGGTTTCCCTTCGCCGTGTTGCAGCTGCGGTCCAGATGACGCCAACGTCCACGTATCGTCTCATGCGCCAGAATTTACACCTCTATCCATACAAAATTCAAATGCGGCAACCCCTCAGCGCTGCTACCATTGCTGCACGAAAGACATTCGCTAACGATATAGTGCACAAGATTGATGAAGGCGATATGCATGTGGGCAGCATTTGGTTTACTGACGAAGCTTATTTTTACCTGGACGGCTTCGTCAATAAACAGAACTGGCGCATATGGGGAACCGAAAAGCCCCATGTTGCAGTCCCATCGTCCCTGCATCCTCAAAAATTACTGGTCTGGGCCGCCATTTCTTCCAAAGGAATCATTGGCCCATTTTTCAGATCCGAAACGATTACTGCATCACGCTATCTGGACATTCTTCGTGAATTTGTGACGGTACAAACTGCCTTAGACGACACTGCGAACACCTCGTGGTTTATGCAAGATGGTGCCCGGCCACATCGCACGGCCGACGTCTTTAATTTCCTGAATGAATATTTCGATGATCGTGTGATTGCTTTGGGCTATCCGAAACATACAGGAGGCGGCGTGGATTGGCCTCCCTATTCGCCAGACATGAACCCCTGTGACTTCTTTCTGTGGGGACACTTGACAGACCGGGTGTACCGCCAGAATCCAGAAACAATTGAACAGCTGAAGCAGTACATCTCATCTGCATGTGAAGCCATTCCGCCAGACACGTTGTCTAAGGTTTCGGGTAATTTCATTCAGAGACTACGCCATATTATTGCTACGCGAGGTGGATATGTGGAAAATATCGTACTATAGAGTTTCCCAGACCGCAGCGCCATCTGTTGTTGACAATTGTAACTAGTGTAATTTCGAAAGTTTGTCTGCCTGAAAATGTACTGTTGTCCCAAGCATATTGCAACAAACGGTGTATTTCTATCGCTGCTCGTTTAGTTTGTATTGCCGTTTCAAATATACCGGTCATTTTTGAAACACCCCGTATGACCGGGCTACTTTTCCGCTCACCTCCTCAAATTACCCACGGTGCTAGCGAGCCACGGGCAAGCGCGGCGCGAGAAACTGTGCCTCAACCACAACGCCGCCCGACCTGGCGCAGGCCCGTGTCGCGTCCCGTCGTAATTTGCGCGGCCCTTTTTGAACAGTGATGTTACAAAAACGCGCGCTGCTCTGCGTAGCGCCACACGCCATAAGAGTGTCAATTTGCGCCTAGGCTGACGGAGTGCACTTTACGTGCCACTGTCAATACCTCCCTTTTCTGTTCCAGTCGGGTATGGTTCGCGGGAAGAACGACTGACGGAAAGCCTCCGTGCGCACTCCAATCTCTCTTAATTTTACATTCGTAATCTCCTCCGAAGGTATAATTAGGGGAAAGCAATATGTTCGATACCTCATTCGATACCACACCTTCTCGAAACGTGGACAGCAAGCTACACCGCGATGCAGAGCGCCTCTCTTGCAGAGTCTGCCACTGCACTTTGCTAAACATTGTAAGTAGGTTGTTTAGGTTTTCTTATTGGTAACGCCACGTAGCGCTCTGTATAAAAAAACACTGGCTGTGCCGTGTGCAGTCTGTAGCTGGTTGGCATTGTTGTAATACTCGCCATTGTAGTGTTGGGCAGCGGCAGCTGGATGCTAACAGCGCGTAGCGTTGAGCAGTTGGAGGTGAGCCGCCAACAGTGGTGGACGTGGGGAGAGAGATGGCGGAGTTTTGAAATTTGTAAGAATTGGTGCCACGAACTGCTATATATACACTCCTGGAAATTGAAATACGAACACCGTGAATTCATCGTCCCAGGAAGGGGAAACTTTATTGACACATTCCTGGGGTCAGATACATCACATGATCACACTGACAGAACCACAGGCACATAGACACAGGCAACAGAGCATGCACAATGTCGGCACTAGTACAGTGTATATCCACCTTTCGCAGCAATGCAGGCTGCTATTCTCCCATGGAGACGATCGTAGAGATGCTGGATGTAGTCCTCTGGAACAGCTTGCCATGCCATTTCCACCTAGCGCCTCAGTTGGACCAGCGTTCGTGCTGGAAGTGCAGACCGCGTGAGACGACGCTTCATCCAGTCCCAAACATGCTCAATGGGGGACAGATCCGGAGGTCTTGCTGGCCAGGGTAGTTGACTTACACCTTCTAGAGCACGTTGGGTGGCACGGGATACATGCGGACGTACATTGTCCTGTTGGAACAGCAAGTTCCCTTGTCGGTCTAGGAATGGTAGAACGATGGGTTCGATGACGGTTTGGATGTACCGTGCACTATTCAGTGTCCCCTCGACGATCACCAGAGATGTACGGCCAGTGTAGGAGATCGCTCCCCACACCATGATGCCGGGTGTTGGCTCTGTGTGCCTCGGTCGTATGCAGTCCTGATTGTGGCGCTCACCTGCACGCTGCCAAACACGCATACGACCATCATTGGCACCAAGGCAGAAGCGACTCTCATCGCTGAAGACGACACGTCTCCATTCGTCCCTCCATTCACGCCTGTCGCGACACCACTGGAGGCGGGCTGCACGATGTTGGGGCGTGAGGTATAGGTTGGACGAGAGTTTTGTAAGCCACCTCCTTTGTTGATGGACTACATTTTCTCCCAGTGAATCTCAACCTGGTACCCGCCTTACCAACAATTAATTTTATATGATCATTCCACTTCAAATCGTTCCGCACGCATACTCCCCGATATTTTACAGATGTAACTGCTACCAGTGTTTGTTCCGCTAAGGATCCTTCTTCCTGTGTATTCGCAATACATTACATTTGTCTATTCCTAGGAGTGCCTTCGACTTGGTCAGAGAAAGGCAAGCAACGAGGGATTGTGCTGCCTGGTTGCCTTTGCACAGACATCTGAATCAACAGCTATATTTTAGGGGTCAGAAATTTTAACGTCCATCTCAGTGTTTAATAGTCCATCACTTTTTGATAAAGGCAAGTGAGAAATATTTATTTTATTTAGTTTTTTTTATCAAACTCAAATTTCTGTGGGTGCGACGTACTCGCAAGATTATGTATGTGGGCTCTAGAGCAGGGGTCTCCAAACTACGGCCCGCGGGCCGAAACCGGCCCGCGAGAGTCGGCAAACCGGCCCGCGTTACCTGGCCGGACATCCCCGGTATCCGGCCCGCCAAACATTTGAGGTGGTACCTATACCGCTAACAAATGAGTTTCTTGGCCTATCGCGACCACTACACCGCGACATTGTCGGAGCTCTTTACAAAGCGGAAAGTCATTGTTAAACTTGTAGCTATCCACAATAAACAGACAGACCATTCTCCGTGCGATAGTGAAAACAAAAGGACGGTTAACAGACTAGTCTGGCGAAAACATTTTAAGTAAAAAAAATCTTCGCATTTTATTCTACTCACGAGTCTGGTGCAAGTCTTTCAAATGGACGCCACTTCGGCGACTAGCCTTAGTAATCAATCATTGTGGAAGATGCTTCTGAAGCGAGGTCTCACTTTCTTTTGATTACGTTGTAAAATACATATAGCAAGAAAATCGTATAAAATATTTTTATTTAAAAGCGATTTAAAGAAAATGCAATACCTTGTGTACATAATGATATTCGATATTTTAGTAGTAACTGATGTATAAAACTAACTATTTAATTTATATCTTGAAAACTCACAGTGTTAGAGTATTCACGCAAACAAATTTAACATCTTAGTGATAATTAGTGACTTTTATGTAGCTCTAACTTTCAAAAAAATGGCTCTGAGCCATAACTACTGTGGTCACCAGTCCCCTAGAACTTAGAACTACTTAAACCTAACTAACCTAAGGACATCACACACATCCATGCCCGAGGCAGGATTCGAACCTGCGACCGCAGCAGTCCCGCGGTTCCGGACTGCGCGCCTAGAACCGCTAGACCACCGCGGCCGGCCGCTCTAACTTTCCTTTTATAATTAACTCCGGTTGTGGATCAAGTTTACTGGTAGAGATAATCATCAGCGACTTCAAATGCTCATCACTTAATTTTGATCTGTAAATACTTTCTGCATGTTTCATTTTGGAGAAAGTTTTATCACACAAATAAGTAGTGCCAAAAGCGGAAAAAAAGCCACTGGCAAATTTATGTAAAATTGGAAACTGTGTGGATGGAAGACACTTATAACATTCCAGTAATGTTGACTTCGAATGTTCCTCTTTAAAAAGTCGCTACATTGCAAATCAATAATTTCAAACTGAAGTTCTGCCGGTAACGCTTCTATATCGAGGTGAAAGGGACTTTGAAATGTCTTCATATCGTTTGAATTTGCATCGATATCTGAAAAACGTGATTCAAAATTAATTTTTAAAGCGCCCAAAGCTTCAATTACGAAAGTTACAGGAAACGGAATCTCAGTTTTCTGATTGAATGTTTGGCATGTATTAAAATGCGTGAAGCATACTTTGTTCAACTGAGATTGAAACAAAGCAATCTTTTGTCGAAAGGACATAACATGCGTGTATAAATCAGGCAGAAGCTGGTTTTCATCTTGCAACTTTAAATTAAGGTCATTCATATATTTAGTTACGTCTGTATAAAATGCTAGCTTCCATAACCACTCACCGTTCCGTAACTCAGCCAGAGGCCGATTCCTTTCGTTCAAAAAAAAATTTTGATTACTGTTCGGAGTTCAAAAAAACGTATCAGCTAAGCCAGCAGTGCTAGCTATTCCCACAACCTTAGATTTTTGCGATTTCATCTTTCCTTTAGCCTTACATTACGTTGATCATGGAGTGCTAGGGTGCTTTAATCCCACTAGGTAGATCTTGGCCCTTATGACTTCGTGGAGGAGACAATGTGGCCCGCGGACTGAAAAGTTTGGAGACCCCTTTTCTAGAGTCTCGGAACAGCCACGTACTTGGCGCGAATGCTGTGTTATTAAATCAGTTAAAAATCTCGGCGGTGGCCTACCTGTCAACGGCGATTCCTGGTATGAGAAGATCGTCGGCTGTTGGTCCCCAAGAGGGTCGAGCTGCCTCGCAAGAGGGCGCGATAGTCAGTTATTCACTGCGCGACCGGATAAACTGACGAGAGAAATTTCCGAGAGGTCTGATCACGGGCGCTAGCAGCGACGGCGCTGTGTGTGTGAGTGGTGTCGGGCGCGCTAAATGGGGCAACCGGGTGGCCTTATCTGCCAGACTGCAGAAACTCAACACTGGCCGCGGCTGTGCGGCTGCGATGGCTTGTTTATTGGAGAGGGGAGGGGGGGATGGGAGGGGGAGGCATGGCGATCAACAGGATCCTGGCAGGGAGCTTCCTCATTACGGACAGGGGCCTCCCGTGGCGTGACTACACGTGCAGTTCACGCACGGATCACGGCCGTGTCCACGGGGCGCGAGCTGTGTCTGCGCCTTCGACCATAAATACAGGGTGTTACAAAAAGGTACGGCCTAACTTTCAGGAAACATTCCGCACACACAAATAAAGAAAAGATGTCATGTGGACGTGTGTCCGGAAACGCTTAATTTCCATGTTAGAGCTCATTTTAGTTTCGTCAGTTTGTACTGTACTTCCTCGATTCACCGTCAGTTGGCCCAATTGAAGGAAGGTAATATTGACTTCGGTGCTTGTATTGACATGCGACTCATTGCTCTGCAGTACTAGCATCAAGCACATCAGTACATAGTGGCATCAACAGGTTAATGTTCATCACGAACGTGGTTTTGCAGTCAGTGCAATGTTTACAAATGCGGAGTTGGCAGATGCCCATTTGATGTATGGATTAGCACGGGGCAATAGCTGTGGCGCGGTACGTTTGTATCGAGACAGATTTCCAGAACGGAGGTGTCCCGACGAAGACGTTCGAAGCAATTGATCGGCGTCTTAGGGAGCACGGAACATTCCAGCCTATGACTCGCGACTGGGGAAGACCTAGAAAGACGAGGACACCTGCAATGGACGAGGCAATTCTTCGTGCAGTTGACAATAACCCTAATGTCAGCGTCAGAGAAGTTGCTGCTGTACAAGGCAGCGTTTCCAACATCACTGTATGGAGAGTGCTACGGGAGAACCAGTTGTATCAGTACCATTTTCAGCGTGTGCAGGCACTATCAGCAGCTCATTGGCCTCCACGGGTACACTTCTGCGAATGGTTCATCCGACAATGTGTCAATCCTCATTTCAGTGCAAATGTTCTCTTTACGGATGAGGCTTCATTCCAACGTGATCAAATTGTAAATTTTCACAATCAACATCAGTGGGCTGACGAGAATCCGCACACAGTTGTGCAATCACGTCAACACAGATTTTCTGTGAACGTTTGGGCAAGCATTGTTGGTGATGTCTTGATTGGGCTCCATGTTCTTCCGGCTACGCTCAATGGAGCACGTTATCATGATTTCATACGGGATACTCTACCTGTGCTGCTAGAACATGTGCCTTTACAAGTACGACACAACATGTGGTTCATGCACGATGGAGCCCCTGCACATTTCAGTCGAAGTGTTCGTACGCTTCTCAACAACAGATTCAGTGGCCGATGGATTGGTAGAGGCGGACCAATTCCATGGCCTCCACGCTCTCCTGACCTCAACCCTCTTGACTTTCATTTATGGGGACATTTGAAAGCTCTCGTCTACGCAACCCCGGTACCAAATGTAGAGACTCTTCGTGCTCGATATTGTGGACGGCTGTGATACAATACACCATTCTCCAGGGCTGCATCAGCGCATCAGGGATTCCATGCGACGGAGGGTGGATGCATGTATCCTCACTAACGGAGGACATTTTCAACATTTCCTGTAACAAAGTGTTTGAAGTCACGTTGGTACGCTTTGTTGCTGTGTGTTTCCATTCCACGATTAATGTGATTTGAAGAGAAGTAATAAAATGAGCTCTAACATGGAAAGTAAGCGTTTCCGGACGCATGTCTACATAACATATTTTCTTTCTTTGTATGTGAGGAATGTTTCCTGAAAGTTTGGCCGTACCTTTTTGTAACAACCTGTAAATAGACTGGCCCTGACGTCATTTTCGGGTTCCAACATCTCTGGGCTAAAGTCACGTGAATGTTGGCAAAACATGGTTGCTTCGTGTTGCGCTTATGGCTGTACTCAGCGTTTTGTCGGGGGAAATGGCGTTACATTTCACGTGTAAGTGTTTCTATGATAGTGCAGATGCGTTTATTGAAATCTGCTGAAGTGACTTTTATATGTTTTTTTCCACTTGAAATAGGGTATCACGTAAAGTAAAGTGTTGGAATTGATGCCTGTAAAGTCACTCATATTACATTTTGGAATGTATCTGTGATAATTCGGTTACAGAAGTAAGTATAACTGTTCCTCGTTCCTACTCATAGGTTCCCTAAGAATGAAAACCGAAGGCAGCTTTGGATACAGACCCTGAAACGGAAAAACTTAAAGCCATCTGCAGATATGCGCCTTTGCTCGAAGGAGAAGTGTTTTGATAGGTTACTTATTATTTACAGTGTTATTTATAATTTATATTTACAGTCTCTGTCATTTTTAAAACTGATGTTTTTATAGGGTGAAGACTGGAGGGAATTGCCAAAGTAGGCGCTACTGTTGGGAACCGAGCCACCGGTACGGTCGCAGGTTAGAATCCTGCCTCGGGCATGGATGTGTGTGATGTCCTTAGGTTAGTTAGGTTTAATTAGTTCTACGTTCTAGGCGACTGATGAACTCAGAAGTTAAGTCGCATAGTGCTCAGAGCCATTTGAACCAATTGGCTAAGTAGTGATGCTATCCCGACACTTTTAGATTTTCTGGAGCATACGAAATCGAAGAGGCCTAAGCTCCGTAAATCACACACTAGAAGGCGTTATGTAGATGATGCCTCGTCTTCTGAAATCTGTGCTTCCAATCCCTATAAGTCTGAATGTTGTTAGAATAATTCCCATATCCCATTTTCTTTTATAAGTGACTAGAGCTCAAAACGCGGCAAATCCAATATTTAAAATTTTGACACGAGCCCACTCTTATTGTTTAAAAAAATTTTAAGGGCATTTTACTTTAATTGATAGTTTATAGTAATTTCGTCCCGCTGCCCACCAGAGTGTCGTTCGATGTATTTGTTAGATTTTATAAATGGTACTGTGAACAAATCCAGGTCAAATGTAGTTCTGGCATAATTTTTCGCAAACAAAAAAGCAATTTTTGTTGGAAGCGTTTGGCAGTCAATTGCGAAATGTGGGGAAAATACGATACAAACATAGAATGGCAGACCGCTTATTTGAAATCCCGCCACGTTTTGACAACTGTCACGTGGTTTATGTGGGAGCCACACGAGTCCTATAGCTTCTGCACAGCAAGGCCAGTCTACTAGTATCTATGGTCGAAGGTCTGCGCCGTCACCAAGCACTCTGTCCTGAATCTCGTGGACACTTTTCTTTGTGGGGGTGGGGGGTCATTTCTTTTCTTCGATACGGCCGCCAAATAACTATGGTTGCCAATGTATCGATAAATCGCAGTATCGATTTGCCTTTAGAAAAAAATACATACATACGGGCTACGCTCGGTACACCGTATATCGATACATCGATATAAAAACAGTATTATCGAATGCAGTTACTTTTACTTATATTTCATTTTTTTCCAAACTTCGGAATATACCGGGTGATCAAAAAGCCAGTATAAATTTAAAAACTGAATAAATCACGGAACAATGTAGACAGAGAGGTACAAATTGACACACATGCTTGGAATGACATGGGGTTTTATTAGAACCAAAAAATTGCAAACGCTCAAAAAATGTCCGACAGATGGCGCTTATCTGATCAGAATAGCAATAATTAGCATAACATAGTAAGACAAAGCAGAGATGATGTTCTTTACAGGAAATGCTTAATTTGTCCACCAACATTCCTCAACAATAATGTTGTGAACAGCACTGTAAAGCATGTCTGGAGTTATGGTGAAGCATTGGCGTCGGATGTTGTCTTTCAGCATCCCTAGAGATGTCGTTCGATCACGATACACTTGCGACTTCAAGTAACCCCAAAGCCAATAATCGCACAGACTGATGTCTGGGGACCTGGGAGGTCAAGCATGGCGAAAGTGGCGGCTGAGTACACGATCATCACCAAACGACACGCGCAAGAGGTCTTTCACGCGTCTAGCAATATGGGGTGGAGCGCCATCCTGCATAAACATCGTTGATTCCAGCAGGTGTTTATCACCCAGTCTGTGGATGATGGGATTCTGTAAAATATCGGCGTACCTCTCACCCGTCACGGTAAGAGTTACAAAACCAGAATCACGCATTTCCTCGAAGAAAAAAGGCCCGATAACGGTAGATGTGGTAAATCCAACCCATACCGTGACTTTCGCATCGTGCAATGGAAATTCCACGACGGGTCTAGGATTTACAGTAGCCCAAATTCTGCACTTTTGGGTGTTGACAGACCCTCAGAGCATGAAATGAGCTTCGTCTGTACACAACACGTTACTCAACCAATCGTCATCTTGCGCCATCTTTTGAAACGCCCACACCGCAAATGCCCTCCGCTTCACTAAATCGCCAGTTAACAGTTCATGACGCCGATGGATTTCGTACGGATAGCATCGGAGGGTACGCCTTAAGTGCCAACCAAAAAATAGTGTATGGAATGCCGGTGCCACCCGCTACAGTCTCCATGTCTTCCTGAACTGTCTCAACAGCATTACGCCCTGTGCTCGGTCGGCCACTACAGGGTCTATCGTCTAAACATCCCGTGGCTTCGAACTTCAAAATCATTCTCCCCACAGCTGCATTTGTCAACGGAAATTTACCCGTTCGAGTCCCCTTCCTACGGCGATAGGATCGTAACGCTGAACTAGCACATTCCCCATTCCGATAATACAGCTTCACTAAATGCGCCTTTTCGGGTAACGTCAACATGTTGCGACTGCTGGCGCATCTGATTCTCTCTCTCAGTACAGCTCCTTTTATACACGATTGTCATGCGCTATCAGTGACGTTTTGCTGTCCAGGGCCATCTGCCGGACATTTTGTGAACTTTGGTTTTTTTTTGTTCTAATAAAACCCCATGTCATTCCAAGCACGTGTGTCAATTTCTACCTCTCTATCTACATTATTACGTGGTTTATTAAGTTTTCAAATTTATACTGACTTTTTGATCACCCTGAATTTGAAGTTGTACTTATGAAATTGTAGTAGGACGTAATTTTACTTTCACTGTGTGTACTTTTGGATCTTTCATCACGTCCAATTTTTCTCTTTGATTGTGTGAAGCAAATGTATGTGGCACAAAAGACAAAACCAACTGCACTGGAGGGGTGGCGGTGTGAATGGAATAACAGTATGTCTGATGTGGAGAAACAGCACACCCTGTGGTTTAAAAAGCCCTTTTAAACGCAGCTAGTGCGTTATTTCTTCACATCGAAGTCCTTCAAAAAGAGTTGCTGAAAATTATGAACAAAAATCTAGATCACAAGACTGGCAGTTCCGGTGGGCGGCGACGTGTGAGGGGAAATGCTGACGTAATTAGCGCTCGGTGCTGGCAACAGAAATTGCAACGTTTAGCTTCACCACGCAATTCTGACACAACTGCAAGTGTCCCTGGGGTTTGCAGAAATGAAAAAAACAGGGAAGTCGACATAAAATGTTACTGACAAATTCGATATGTGGCAAGACCGAACGATGGACGCATCAAGCACCTTTTGTTGTCTCTCTTGCATGCAGTCACCATTGTTAGCAAACTGGTTATCACCAAGCGTGAGCGTGCATCGATTTCCTTCAAATTTTTGCTCTAACGGGAATAGGCAGGCTGCTAGTTTGTTGATTTATAGAATATCTAATAGTTAATCAATAGTTATACGTACAATTCTCAAACTGGCAGTATATTTACATTGTACAGCTCACGCTCAGCGCGACGGAATGCCATGCTAAGGAGCTTAGGTTCGATTACCGGCTGGGTCGGATATTTACTTCGCTCAGGGACTGTGTGTTGGGTTGACTTAATCACCCTCATCTCATGCCCATCGACGGGCAAGTTGCGTCAAATCGAAAGACTTTCACCAGGCGACCGGTCTAGTCGACGGGAGGCCCTAGTCACACGACATTTCATTTCATAGGTAGGTACGCCAAAATTTACTCTGGCGACATATCTGTACTTTTTTCGACATACATAGAGCCGATAATGACACTTTTGTAAATGTCAATGTATCGGATTCCCGATCTTTATAAAATATCAGCAGCCCTACCAAGGACGCCTGCGCCTGTCCTGTGCCAACCCCTTCCTTTCAGAAGAGCTGTTTTTTTTGTTTTTTTTTTCTTTTTTTTTCATCAGTCTACTGACTGGTTTGATGCGGCTCGCCACGAATTCCTTTCCTGTGCTAACCTCTTCATCTCAGAGTAGCACCTGCAACCTACGTCCTCAATTATATGCTTGACGTATTCCAATCTCTATCTTCGTCTATAGTTTTTGCCCTCTACAGCTCCCTCTAGTACCATGGAAGTCATTCCCTCATGTCTTAGCAGATGTCCTATCATCCTGTCCCTTCTCCGTATCAGTGTTTTCCACATATTCCTTTCCTCTCCGATTCTGCGTAGAACCCCCTCATTCCTTACCTTATCAGTCCACCTAATTTTCAACATTCGTCTATAGCACCACATTTCAAATGCTTCGATTCTCTTCTGTTCCGGTTTTCCCACAGTCCACGTTTCACTACCATACAATGCTGTACTCCACACGTACATCCTCAGAAATTTCTTCCTGAAATTAAGGCCGGTATTTGATATTAGTAGACTTCTCTTGGCCAGAAATGCCTTTTTTTGCCATAGCGAGTCTGCTTTTGATGTCCTCCTTGCTCCATCCGTCATTGGTTATTTTACTGCCTAGCAGATTTCCTTACTTCGTGACTATCAATCCTGATGTAAAGTTTCACGCTGTTCTCATTTCTGCTACTTCTCATTACCTTCGTCTTTCTCCGATTTACTCTCAAGCCATACTATGTACTCATTAGACTGTTCATTCCGTTCAGCAGATCATTTAATTCTTCTTCACTTTCACTCAGGATAGCAATGTCATCAGCGAATCGTATCATTGATATCCTTTCACCTTGTATTTTAATTCCACCTTTCTTTTATTTCCATCATTGCTTCCTCGATGTACAGATTGAAGAGCTTGGGCGAAAGGCTACAGCCTTGTCTTACTCCCTTCTTAATACCAGCACTTC